>NC_056743.1:1549477964-1549587964 GCF_019279795.1 Protopterus annectens
TTTTGTGGCCCTGTTCCTGCAGAGGGTCGGCGAGGGGGAAAAAGGGAAAGAAAATTTTTTTTTCTTCCCTTTTTTAGGTTTTTTTTTGGGGGTTTCTAACGCCTGTTATTTAAAAAAGTTGAGTTTTTACTTTCCTTTAAAAGTTGTTTTTTAATTTAACTTTTTACTCCCCCTAAGTGTCCTGTAAAAAATTTACTTTTTTCTGAATTTTGCTACTGTTTAAAAAAAAAAAAACCCTTTTTCCCCCTTTTCTGAAAAATCCGTTTCGGTTTTCTAAAGGGGGTTTTTAATTCCCGTTTCCCCAATTTTCTTGGAAAAAGGGGGGCTTTTGCACCATGGAGGGGGGAGTTTTGGGCACCTATTGCCCTGGGGGGGGTTTCGCCCGAAATGTTAATTTTGGGAGTTTGGGGAAATTCCAGTTTTCAATTCCTCCCTTTAAAAACCCCTTTTTTCCCCTTTTTGACTGCTCCTCGGGCCTCGGTGGTCGCAGAGGGAAAAAGAGGAAAGAAAATTTTTTTTCTTCCGTTTAGGATTTTTCTCGGGTGATTTTAACTGCTTTTTTTTAAAAGTTGATTTTTTTTCTGACTTTAAAAGTTTTTTTGTTTTTTTTAAACTGTTTGGTGCCCTAATCTAGCCGGGTTAAAGCTTTAAAGGGTTTTTCCTGTTTTTCTGTTTTCTGCAAAAAAAAAAAAAAAACCCCCCCTTTTCGGCTTAGTATTTTTATTTTTCAAATTCGGTTTTTTTAATTCCCGTTGTATTTCTTGGGGGGGCTTTCTTTCCCCGGAAGGGGAGTTTTGGGCACCTATTGCCCTGGGGGAGTTCGCCCGAAAATTTGTTAGGCCGGGGGGTAATTTCCCTTTTCAATTCCTGCCAAAAAACCCTTTTTGGTTTTGTTTTTGTCGCCAGCCCTCGGGTTCGAGGTAAAAGCAGAGAGATAAAAAAGAGTGACTTTCCCAGATAAAGTATTTTTTCTGCCTTTGCATTACCTGCTTTTCCCGGAAAGTTTTTTTCCTGTTCTTTTTTTTAGCTTTTATGATATTTTAAAAATTGTTTTTTTTAATTTTTGTTTCTGATAAGTTGCCTTTTAAAGCTTTAAAGGGTTTTTCCTGTTTTTTCTCTTTTCCGCACCTTTTCATTAGTAGTATTTTGAATTCGGGTTTTTAATTCCCTGGTTGTATTTTTTGGTGGGGGCTTTCTTTCCCCGGAAGGGGGAGTTTTGGGCACCTTTTGCCCTGGAGGGGGGTTTCCCCCAAAAAAAAGGGGTTTTAGGCCGGGGGGTAATTTCCCTTTTCAATTCCTCCCTTAAAAACCCCTTTTTTTGCATTTTTTTACTCCCACCCCCGGGTCCTCGTGGTCGCAGAGGAAAGAGGAAAGAAAATTTTTTTTCTCTCCCTTTGCATTAGCAACTGCTTCTTCTCACCGAAAAGTAAGTTTCTAAGTGCTCTGTTACCTTTAAAAGCTTGTTATTGTATTTTTACTGTACCTGCACTTTAAAAGTTGTTCTTGTGTTAATTTAACTGTTTAGGCTGCCCACTCAAGTGCGCTAGCCTGTGTAAAGCATTTACAGTGTTTTCCTGTCAATTTCTGCTACTATTCTGCAAAAAAGAAAAAAAATCCTTGTTTCCTGCCTTTTCTGAGCTGGAATAGTCCAGATTTCAGGTTTTGCTGAATTCTGGGCTTTGGTTTAAGTTCCTGTGTTGCCCATATCCTTACTTGGATAGGAGGAAGCTTCTCTGTTCACCAGTGAGAGTGCGGAGCTTTGAGCAGCCTATCTGTCCCTGGAGGATTGGTCTTAGCCCAGAACCTAGTTGACTATTGGCCATTTTGGGCTAATTCCTAGCTCTTTCAATTTTCCTGCCTTAAAACCTGCTTTTGCATGGTTTTGCACTTGTTTCCAACTCAGCACAGCTCCTCGTGGTCCTGCAGAGTGGTACAAGCAGCAGAGAGACAAAAAAGAGTGACTTTTACCAGATAAAGTATTTTTTCTCTGCCTTTGCATTAGCGACTGCTTATTCTCACCGAAAAGCGAGTTTCTAACTGCTCTGTTACCTTTAAAAGCTTATTGCATTTTTACTGTACCTGCACTTTAAAAGTTGTTCTTGTGTTAATTTAACTGTTTAGGCTGCCCATTCAAGTGTGCTAGCATGTGCAAAGCATTTACAGTGTTTTCCTGTTCTTTTCTGCTACTGTTATGCAAAAAAGAAGAAAATATCCTTTTTCCTGCCTTTTCTGAGCTAGAAAAGTCAAGATTTCAAGTTTTGCTGAATTCTGGGCTTTGGTTTAAGTTCCTGTGTTGCCCATATACTTACTTGGATAGGAGGAAGCTTCTCTGCTCACCAGTGAGAGTGGAGAGCTTTGAGCAGCCTATCTGTCCCTGGAGGAGTGATCTCAGCTCAGAAACTAGTTGATTATTGGCTGTTTTGGGCTAATTCCTAGCTCTTTCAAGTTCCCTGCCTTAAAACCAGCTTTTGCGCGGTTTTGTGCTTGTTTCCGACTCAGCAAAGCTCCTCGTGGTTCTGCAGAGTGGTACAAGCAGCAGAGAGATGAAAAAGAGTGACTTTTACCAGATAAAGTATTTTTTCTCTGCCTTTGCATTAGCAACTGCTCATTCTCACCGAAAAGGAAGTTTCTAACTGCTCTGTTACCTTTAAAAGCTTGTTATTGCATTTTTACTGTACCTGCACTTTAATAGTTGTTCTTCTGTTAATTTAACTGTTTAGGCTGCCCACTCAAGTGCGCTAGCCTGTGTAAAGCATTTACAGTGTTTTCCTGTTAATTTCTGCTACTATTCTGCAATAAAGAAAAAATAAATCCTTGTTTCTCGCCTTTTCTGAGCTAGAATAGTGCAGATTTCAGGTTTTGCTGAATTCTGGGCTTTGGTTTAAGTTCCTGTGTTGCCCATATCCTTACTATGGATAGGAGGAAACATCTCTGTTCACCATTGAGAGTGGGGAGCTTTGAGCAGCCTCTCTGTCCCCGGAGGAGTGGTCTCAGCCCAGAAACTAGTTGATTATTGGCTGTTTTGGGCTAATTCCTAGCTCTTTCAAGTTCCCTGCCCTAAAACTCACTTTTGCGCAGTTTTGTGCTTGTTTCCGACTCAGCACAGCTCCTCGTGGTCCTGCTGAGTGGTACAAGCAGCAGAGAGACAAAAAAGAGTGACTTTTACCAGATAAAGTTTTTTTTCTCTGCCTTTGCATTAGTGACTGTTTATTCTCGCTGAAAACCAAGTTTCTAAGTGCTCTGTTACCTTTAAAAGCTTGTTATTGCATTTTTATTGTACGTGCACTTTAAAAGTTGTTCTTGTGTTAATTTAACTGTTTAGGCTACCCACTCAAGTGCGCTAGCCTGTGTAAAGCATTTACAGTGTTTTCCTGTTAATTTCTGCTACTGTTCTGAAAAAAAAAATTTCTTGTTTCCCACCTTTTCTGAGCTAGAAAAGTCCAGATTTCAGGTTTTTCTGAATTCTGGGCTTTGGTTTAAGTTCCTGTGTTTCCCATATCCTTACTTGGATAGCAGGAAGCTTCTCTGTTCACCAGTGAGAGTGGGGAGCTTTGAGCAGCCTATCTGTCCAAGGAGGAGTGGTCTCAGCCCAGAAACTAGTTGATTATTCGCCATTTTGGGCTAATTAGTAGCTCTTTCAAGTTCCCTGCCTTAAAACAAGCTTTTGTGTGGTTTTGCACTTGTTTCTGACTTAGCACAGCTCCTCGTGGTCCTGCAGAGTGGTACAAGCAGCAGAGAGATGAAAAAGAGTGACTTTTACCAGATAAAGTATTTTCTCTCTGCCTTTGCATTAGCGACTGCTTATTCTCACCAAAAAGTAAGTTTCTAACTGCTCTGTTACTTTTAAAAGATTGTTATTGTATTTTTACTGTACCTGCACTTT
The DNA here is from genome assembly GCF_019279795.1 of Protopterus annectens. Classification (NCBI taxonomy): domain Eukaryota; kingdom Metazoa; phylum Chordata; order Ceratodontiformes; family Protopteridae; genus Protopterus; species Protopterus annectens. The sequence goes on from NC_056743.1 coordinate 1,549,481,848, forward strand.
AAAAGTTGTTCTTGTGTTAATTTAACTGTTTAGGCTGCCCACTCAAGTGCGCTAGCCTGTGTAAAGCATTTACAGTGATTTCCTGTTAATTTCTGTTACTGGTCTGCACACAGAAAAAAAAATCCTTGTTTCCCGCCTTTTCTGAGCTAGAATAGTCCAGATTTCAGGTTTTGCTGAATTCTGGGCTTTGGTTTAAGTTCCTGTGTTGCCCATATCCTTACTTTGATAGGAGGAAGCTTCTCTGTTCACCAGTGAGAGTGGGGAGCTTTGAGCAGCCTATATGTCCCTGGAGGAGTGGTCTCAGCCTTTGAAAGTAGTTGATTATTGGCAGTTATGGGCTAATTCCTAGCTCTTTAAAGTTTCCCACCTTAAAACCCCCTTTTGCATGGTTTTGCACTTGTTTCTGACTCAGCACAGCTCCTCGTGGTTCTGCAGAGTGGTACAAGCAGCAGAGAGACGAAAAAGAGTGAGTTTTACCAGATAAAGTATATTTTTCTCTGCCTTTGCATTAGCGACTTCTTATTCTTGCCAAAAAGTGAGTTTTTAACTGCTCTGTTACTTTTAAAAGCTTGTTATTGAATTTTTACTGTACCTACACTTTAAAAGTTGTTCTTGTGTTAATTTAACTGTTTAGGCTGCCCACTCAAGTGCGCTAGCCTGTGTAAAGCATTTACAGTGTTTTCCTGTTAATTTCTGCTACTGTTCTGCACAAAGAAAAAAAAAACAAGAAAAATCCTTGTTTCCCGCCTTTTCAGAGCTAGAATAGTCCAGATTTCAGGTTTTGCTGAATTCTGGGCTTTGGTTTAAGTTCCTGTGTTGCCCATATCCTTACTTGGATAGGAGGAAGCTTCTCTGTTCACCAGTGAGAGTGGGGAGCTTTGAGCAGCCTACATGTCCCTGTAGGAGTGGTCTCAGCCCAGAAACTAGTTGATTATTGGCAGTTTTGGGCTAATTCCTAGCTCTTTAAAGTTCCCTGCCTTAAAACCCCCTTTTGCGTGGTTTTGCGCTTGTTTCTGACTCAGCACAGCTCCTCGTAGTCCTGCAGAGTGGTACAAGCAGCAGAGAGATGAAAAAGAGTGACTTTTACCAGATAAAGTATAATTTTCTCTGCCTTTGCATTAGCGACTGCTTTTCTCGCCGAAAAGTGAGTTTCTAACTGCTCTGTTACCTTTAAAAGCTTGTTATTGCATTTTTACTGTACCTGCACTTTAAAAGTTGTTCTTCTGTTAATTTAACTGTTTTGGCTGCTCACTCAAGTGTGCTAGCCTGTGTAAAGCATTTACAGTATTTTCCTGTTAATTTCTGGTAGTATTCTGCAAAAAAGAAAAAAAAAAAAACAAATCCTTGTTTCCCCCTTTTTGTGAGCTTGAATAGTCCAGATTTCAGGTTTTGCTTAATTCTGGCTTTGGTTTAAGTTCCTGTATTGCCCATATCCTTACTTGGATAGGAGGAAGCTTCTCTGTTCACCAGTGAGAGTGGGGAGCTTTGAGCAGCCTATCTGTCCCTGGAGGAGTGCTCTCAGCCCAGAAACTAGTTGACTATTGGCCGTTTTGGGCTAATTCCTAGCTCTTTCAAGTTCCCTGCCTTAAAACCCGCCTTTGCGTGGTTTTGCACTTGTTTCCGACTCAGCACAGATCCTCGTGGTCCTGCAGAGTGGTACAAGGAGCAGAGAGATGAAAAAGAGTGACTTTTAACAGATAAAGTATTTTTTCCGCTGCCTTTGCATTAGCGACTGCTTATTCTCACCGAATAGTGAGTTTCTAACAGCTCTGTTACTTTTAAAAGCTTGTTATTGCATTTTTACTGTACCTGCACTTTAAAAGTTGTTCTTGTGTTAATTTAACTGTTTAGGCTGCCCACTCAAGTGTGCTAGCCTGTGTAAAGCATTTACAGTGTTTTCCTGTTAATTTCTGCTACTATTGTGCAAAAAAGAAAAATATATATATCCTTGTTTCTCACCTTTTCTGAGGTAGAATAGTGCAGATTTCAGGTTTTGCTGAATTTTGGGCTTTGCTTTAAGTTCCTGTGTTGCCCATATCCTTACTTGGATAGGAGGAAGCTTCTCTGTTCACCAGTGAGAGTGGGGAGCTTTGAGCAGCCAATCTGTCCCTGGAGGAGTGGTCTCAGGACAGAAACTAGTTGATTATTGGCCGTTTTGGGCTAATTCCTAGCTCTTTCAAGTTCCCTGCCTTAAAACCCACTTTTGCGCAGTTTTGCACTTGTTTCCGACTCAGGAAAGCTCCCCGTGGTCCTGCAGAGTGGTACATGCAGCAGAGAGACGAAAAACAGTGACTTTTACCAGATAAAGTATTTTTTCTCTACCTTTGCATTAGCAACTGCTTATTCTCGCTAAAAAGTGAGTTTCTAACTGCTGTGTTACTTTTAAAAGCTTGTTGTTGAATTTTTACTGTACCTGCACTTTAAAAGTTGTTCTTGTGTTAATTTAACTGTTTAGGCTGCCCACTCAAGTGTGCTATCCTGTGCAATGCATTTACAGTGTTTTCCTGTTAATTTCTGCTACTGTTCTGCACAAAGAAAAAAAAAACAAAAAAAAATACTTGTTTCCCACCTTTTCTGAGCTAGAATAGTTCAGATTTCAGGTTTTGCTGAATTCTGGGCTTTGGTTTAAGTTCCTGTTTTGCCCATATCCTTAAGTTGGATAGGAGGAAGCTTCTGTGTTCACCGGTGAGAGTGGGGAGCTTTGAGCAGCATATCAGTCCCTGGAGGAGTGGTCTCAGCCCAGAAACTAGTTGATTATTGGCAGTTTTGGGCTAATTCCTAGCTCTTTCAAGTCCCCTGCCTTCAAACCTGCTTTTGCACGTCTTTGAGCTTGTTTCCGACTCAGCACAACTCTTTGGTCCTGCAGAGTGGTACAAGCAGCAGAGAGATGAAAAAGAGTGACTTTTACCAGATAAAGTTTTTTTTCTCTCCCTTTGCATTAGCGACTGCTTCTTCTCACCGAAAAGTAAGTTTCTAACTGCTCTGTTACCTTTAAAAGCTTGTTATTGTATTTTTACTGTACCTGCACTTTAAAAGTTGTTCTTGTGTTAATTTAACTGTTTAGGCTGCCCACTCAAGTGCGCTAGCCTGTGTAAAGCATTTACAGTGTTTTCCTGTCAATTTCTGCTACTGTTCTGCAAAAAAGAAAAAAATCCTTGTTTCCCGCCTTTTCTGAGCTAGAATAGTCCAGATTTCAGGTTTTGCTGAATTCTGGGCTTTGGTTTAAGTTCCTGTGTTGCCCATATCCTTACTTGGATAGGAGGAAGCTTCTCTGTTCACCAGTGAGAGTGAGGAGCTTTGAGCAGCCTATCTGTCCCTGGAGGATTGGTCTTAGCCCAGAACCTAGTTGACTATTGGCCATTTTGGGCTAATTCCTAGCTCTTTCAATTTCCCTGCCTTAAAACCTGCTTTTGCATGGTTTTGCACTTGTTTCCAACTCAGCACAGCTCCTCGTGGTCCTGCAGTGTGGTACAAGCAGCAGAGAGACAAAAAAGAGTGACTTTTACCAGATAACGTATTTTTTTCTCTGCCTTTGCATTAGCGACTGCTTATTCTCACAGAAAAGCGAGTTTCTAACTGCTCTGTTACCTTTAAAAGCTTATTGCATTTTTACTGTACCTGCACTTTAAAAGTTGTTCTTGTGTTAATTTAACTGCTTGGACTGCCCATTCAAGTGCGCTAGCCTGTGCAAAGCATTTACAGTGTTTTCCTGTTCATTTCTGCTACTGTTATGCAAAAAAGAAAAAAAATATCCTTGTTTCCTGCCTTTTCTGAGCCAGAAAAGTCAAGATTTCAAGTTTTGCTGAATTCTGGGCTTTGGTTTAAGTTCCTGTGTTGCCCATATACTTACTTGGATAGGAGGAAGCTTCTCTGCTCACCAGTGAGAGTGGAGAGCTTTGAGCAGCCTATCTGTCCCTGGAGGAGTGATCTCAGCTCAGAAACTAGTTGATTATTGGCTGTTTTGGGCTAATTCCTAGCTCTTTCAAGTTCCCTGCCTTAAAACCAGCTTTTGCGCAGTTTTGCGCTTGTTTCTGACTCAGCAAAGCTCCTCGTGGTTCTGCAGAGTGGTACAAGCAGCAGAGAGACGAAAAAGAGTGACTTTTACCAGATAAAGTATTTTTTCTTTGCCTTTGCATTAGCGACTGCTTATTCTCGGCGAAAAGTGAGTTTCAAACTGCTTTGTTACCTTTAAAATCTTGTTATTGCATTTTTACTGTTCCTGCACTTTAAAAGTTGTTCTTGTGTTAATTTATCTATTTAGGCTGCCCACTCAAGTGCGCTAGCCTGTGTAAAGCATTTACAGTGTTTTCCTGTTAATTTCTGCTACTGTTCTGCAAAAAAGAAAAAAAAAACAAAAAAAATCCTTGTTTCCCACCTTTTATGAGCTAGAATAGTCCAGATTTCAGGTTTTGCTGAATTCTGGGCTTTGGTTTAAGTTCCTGTGTTGCCCATATCCTTACTTGGATAGGATGAAGCTTCTCTGTTCACCAATGAGAGTGGGGAGCTTTGAGCAGCCTATCTGTTCTTGGAGGAGTGGTCTCAGCCCAGAAGCTAGTTGACTATTGGCCGTTTTGGGCTAATTCCTAGCTCTTTCAAGTTCCCTGCCTTAAAACCCACTTTTACGTGGTTTTGCGTGAATTTGCACATACTGCAACATCGCGCAATGTAGCGCAGCATCATTTTAAGTGTTTTAAATTATTCCCGGCTCCACAAAGTCTGCTCTTCACATTTTCCCTTAGAATTACTTAAACTTTCAAGGAAAGCACTCTACTTCCCTCTTACAGTCAAACACTTACTCTAGATTCTCATTAAATCTTTTGAACTACTCAAACTCTTCAGAAAAGCTCTCTACTTTCCTCCTACAATCCAGCACTTGCCCCAGCTTCACAGTAATGCAAACAAACTATAAGCACTTACCCCCTCGTACAAAACAGTAGTTATAGGCTCCGGATTTTCTCATAAACCAATTTTTAAACTCTCCAGGCATGTCCAAAGCGCAGTTTCAGTCATACTCTCCGGTCCAGCTGGTGAACCTGGGAATCCTGAGGCAATGTTACAATTGCCTCATGTACACAGACACCCCCTCCTCCTACCATCAACCTCTAATGTATGCGAGAGATGCAACTATACAGCCAAACTGGAGACTAAGCTCTCTCAACCCAGGACTGGTGCTGCCAGTCAGGAGGAGAAGGTAAACACATGCACCTCAAAAGCAGTCACACATAGACTAATCACACCTGAAAACATGACACATAAACCCACAGAAAGACATATTTGGTGGCTCTAAATAAAAACTTGCCAAAACAACAGAGACCTCCTAAGCAGACACACAAGCACTCACTACCCAACATTAACCATACACATACCCCACATAGTCAGTGTGCCACACAGTCACAGCCCTTAAGGCCAAACAACACCCCTAATACACTAGTAATAGGTGACTATCGTCAGGCACACTGACGTCCCACTCATCAGACTGAACAAGGAAAAGGTCACTGTAAGTTGCCTGTCAGTTGCCAGGATCCGCCACATAACTCAGGCACTCAGGTCACTACATCACAAGTACAAATACGACTCTGTCATTGTCTATGCTGGTGTAAACGACTTGAGACTTTCCTCCCTGGACTACATGAACAGAGACATAGAGGAGCTCTCTGATCATGTAGCCCAGGCTGGTATGACCCTGACCCTGAGTAGAATCCTGCCCTCACCTAGAATGATGCCACAGTATAGAGACAAAATGATTGACTTCAACAATTGGCTAAGCTACTGGTGTCATTCAAAGGGGATACAGTATCTGTCAGCCTGGGACGACATGCTAGACAAGCCATGTTGCTTCGCCAGGGATGGCTTGCACCTGTCACCCCTGGGCTTTTGAATACTGGCCAAGGCTCTTGCCACCCCCATAGTGCCTTTTTTAGGCAAGGCTCAAAAGACAAACCCACCTCCGTAGACAATACAAAAAATAAAAAACTAAAGGTAATGCTACTCAACACCAGAAATCTAAACCTAAAGATGTACGCACTGAGGCACTCCTCAGTATGGAGCAAATCGATATCTGTGCAGTGACAGAAACCTGGTTTATGGCTCCTGAGAGCACCCCAGCATTACCAGGATTCAACTCATATCATACTTTTCGGCCACAAAACTCTGACAAAAGCACAAAGGGAGGGGGTGTATCCATCTTCATCAAGGACACCCACATCTCCAGATTAGTGACATTGCATGAAACATCAGAAACAATTCATGTGCAAATAACAGTGGGCAAAACTGCCTTCCAAGTCATAGTCTGCTATAGATCATCCTCTCTGTCTCAGGACCCACACGTGGCCTTCCTGAGAGCAATAGAGAATATGAAGATCCTACCAAACACCATAATATTACGGGACTTCAACTACCCAAACATCGACTGGATAAACTACTCGAGTCCAAACTCATTTGCCCAACGGTTTCTAGAATTCATCAACTCAAACACCACGGAACAACTAGTCACTGCTCCTACAAGAGGGGAAAATACATTAGACCTAGTCATTGCAAACATAAGGGATCAATGTTCCACACTGGAGGTAAATCCCTCGTTGGTGAGATTGGACCACAAACTGATCACAATAGACATCCACATCCCAACCCCACCCCCAGCCAAGGAAACCACAGTGAAAAACCTCTCAAAAACAAACTTCACTCTCCTCAAGACAGAAGTAGGAAACTTCAAAGGCCCTGGGAAATTGGAAAATGTTACCCAAACCGCAGGATCCTATATGAATGAACTCTATATGCACCTACAGGAATGCATGGATCATGCCATCCCAAGTAAAACCAAGGCTCACTCCTCCAAAAATAGGAGACCAGTCTGGTGGACCCCAACCATAAACAAGCTTTACAACAAAAGGAGGAGACTACTACATGACAGGGCCAAAACCCTAAAAGAGAAGGCATCCCTGATCAGTATTAGCAAAAAACTTCACTCCACCATAAAAGCCTCAAAGGCAAACTTCGAAAGAAAAATTGGCAAAGACTCCAAAGATAATCATAAGGCATTCTTCAGTTACGTCAGGAACCTGGGAGGAAACACCCAGATCTGCTCAGAGCTAGTACAAAACGGCACAAAATACATGGAACCAACTGACATTGCCAACATTCTGGCTGACAGGTTCAGTGCAAACTCCCCCCCTTCCCCCCAAAAGGGCCTGTGTCTATCCCGGATGAATGTAGTCCCCCAGATATCTCAGACACACAGGTAAAAGTAGCCCTCTCCAAAGCTAAAAACACAGCGTCTATGGGACCGGACGGAATACCAGGCTGCGTCCTGCATGAGCTCCAGGAATAACTAATCCCCCACTTAAATTCATTATTCCAACTCAGCCTCAAAACAGGTTATGTACCCAAGGAATGGCGTACAGCAACAGTGATCCCTCTCCACAAGGGTGGCCCCACAATGGATCCTGGGAACTATCGGCCCATAAGTCTAACTAGCCTAATTTGCAAGGCTATGGAGCGTATCATTATGGATCTCATAAAAAAAGACATTGGGAACCTCCAGACACTGGACCCCTACCCAGTTTGGTTTTGTTAAGGGCAGATCCTGCCTCCTAAACCTGGTTGACTTTTTTGAAACAGTCACCAAAGTCATAGATGAGGGAAAGGCAGTCCACACTGCCTATCTGGACCTCGCAAAGGCTTTTGACACAATACCTCACTCTGGGATCATAAACAAACTAACCAGCTTAAACATCAACCCATATGTCACAAGATGGGTTGCAAACTGGCTTACGGATAGAACGCACGTGGTCAGGGTTAGAAATGCCATGTCCGACTCTAAACCTGTTACAAGTGGAGTCCCACAGGGCTCAGTCCTGAGGCCCTTCTTGTTCGGTATATACTTCTCTGAAGTACAGGCCAGCACAAAAGGACTGTGGCTTACCAAGTTTGCTGATGATTGCAAACTGGGAGCCATAATAGACTCCCTGGCTGACACAAGCATCCTCCAAAAGGGTCTTATGGAGACAGATGCCTAGTGTCAAAGTCATGGCCTCAAACTTAAAGCCAAAAATGCATAGTCATCCCCTTTGGGAAAAACAAGGTGCCCACTAATTACCACATAGGAAGTAACCCACTAAGTACAGACGAAGTAATTAAGGATCTGGGGACCCAGGTTGATAGTAACCTCTCCTTTGACAATCACATTGCCAAAATAGTCAGAAAATCCTTCTATATTACCCATCTTATAACTAAAGGGTTCTCGTCTAGATTGAGAGAGGTCATTGTGCCCCTATACTCATCACTCATCAGGCCCATAATTGAGTACAATACCTCATTTGGGATGTACCTTACTAGGCAACTGCAGCAGCTGGAGAGACCCCAAAAGTTCCTTACCAAAAGGATCATGGGCCTCAAACAGTTGCCCTATGCAACTAGTCTAAGGAAACTACAGCTCTACTCAGTTGCTTACCGCCTGCTCAGAGGCGACCTCTGCCTGACTTACAAGGCCATGCCCAACCCAGAATTGATGGACATGCTCCACCTTAAAAAAAACAAATCCATTAGAGCCACATGCTCCTTGGATTTAAACCTCAGCACAGCAATAAATAGGACATGCTGGATGGATAGATTCATATCCCAAAGGCTTCCCACACTCTGGAATAAAATCCCAATTCATGTAAGACAAAGCCCCTTGCTGGCCCTCTTCAAGAGAAATCTTGATGAATGGATGGGAAACCATAAGTTTGCACCTGGGATCACTCCAGTGGCACTACTGGACAGAGGCTCTAGAAGTTAAATTATAAGGGTGGAGAGAGCCAAACACATTTTCAGCTAGGCTTATAAATGCCCTAGGGCAGATAGCCTAGTATAAACCTATGAACCTATGAACCTATGAACAGGAATAGAGGTTTCTCTAAATGACTTAGAAAGTAGATTTAAGGAAGAGGAAACACAGAAAGAACTGCTTCTTAAACAAAACACTTGGTTGGTTACTAAAGTAGATGACTTGGAAAATAGGGAGAGGAGAAATAACATCAGGATTTTCGGATTACCTGAAAACACAGAAGGTGAGGATATTATTTCCTTTTTATCAAGCTGGATCCCTGACTTTTTAAATTTAAAAGAAGGACTTTCCTTTGGCATTGAAAGGGCACACAGAGCTCTTGGGAAACCTGCCACTAACTCGAACTCTCCTCCTAGGTCAATAATTATCAAATTTCTTTCACACTTGGACAAGGAGCTGATTTTATGATCTGCTTGGAGGAAAGCACCTCAAAAATATAAACAGATCCTGATAAGATTTGATAACGACTATTCATCTAGAATAACGGAACAAAGGAAAAAAGTGTGGCCATTGATAAAGTTTATGAAACAAAATAACATCAAGACACTACTTGCATATCCAGCTAAGATAAGAATACTGTATGCCAATGAGATGAGGACTTTTATTGACATAGAGGAAGCCTCTTCATTTATTAAAACTAATAATATGATTACTTTACCAGAATATATGGATTGGATGTCACCTTCTCTCAAGAGAACAAAAGAAACAAATGTCTGGACAGATGTCAAAAAGAAAAACGCAAAAGACTGATACTGTTACAGTCAAATCTCTCAAAGCATCTACTATGATATGAATTGTTTTAACATTACTTTAAAGGACCAATTTTACTGCTTGGAATTTTAAAACAAAGGCAACTAACTACTGGAATCTTTATATTTTTTGAAAATAGATGACACATGAGAGTTTTCACATTACCTCAGGTATGTAAAACAGGGTACTTTGCTTTCACAGAATGAGGGTTATATAGCACATAAAATATTTATACTGTAAATCAACATACATAGTATATGTGTATTTTCTCTTAATTTTCTCTTTTCTTTCTCTCTTCTCATTATTTATTTTAACTACATCTTGTCTCCCTTTCTAAATTATTTCCTATTTACTATACTAATATAGTCTGTATATATTTAATAACTCACTATCTATACATAGATAAATAATAGTCTAAAATAATCTAGTTTTAAGGTAGACTAATTGGAACAGTGAACTTAACTGTTATTACAATATTTATTAGATTAATGATAGTCATTGTTATGCTTATTGGGATTGAGGACATGTTCATGATTAACTCTGAAATGTTCCATTCATGTACATATGTTCTTTGAATTATTTCCTTTTAGTATTAACAAATACATAAAAAAGGAGGGAAAATGTACTGTTGGTTAAGAGAAGTGAAGCTTTCTTCACATTCTATTTGCATTGCCATAGCAACAGTAAACAATCAGCAGTTTCTAAGGACACTGAATCTGCGAAGTGCATTTAGCCTCACAGATAACAAATAATAAGAAAAAGTAATGTTGTTTAGTTATTAAAATACAAACAACCTAAACAAGGTAAAATAAATACATAATAGGACTATTTGTATATATTTTATGATTTATCCTCATAGGATTACATATTCCTGGAAACACAACTGAAATGTTTCCAAACTGCATGTGCACTAAAATGTAATTGCTTGATGATAGCAATAACCCACGCCTGGGTGTGGGTAATGCTGGATTTACCCACAAGTGGTGTGGTTTGGTCACGAGGGCGAAGCCAGAGTGGCCAAACAAAGCCAACCGTGGGTAAAGCCAGCATTACCCACACCCAGGCGTGGGTTTATTGCTATTAAACAATGACATTATTTAAGAAAAAAAAATTACTTTTCTTAAATAATGTCATTGTATAATGCCTCCTTGCTGCCCTTCCGCAGCTGTCTGGTATTCTGCGGCAGTTCTGATGTACTGCGCATGTGTATGCAGTGCCTTTATTTACCCTTTGGAACTTTTGTCTTTGCTGTGTATGCAAATGCAGTACATCAGAGCTGTGGGCAAAAGCAACGGAGAAGCAAGATCTCCTTTGCTTTTTACAAACTGTCTCTCTATGTTAAAGGAGTTTAACATAGCGAGACAGTATGAAGCAATGGAGATCTTGCATTCTCCGTTGCTGTAAAAAAAGAGTTATAGTAATGGAAAAAGACCGAGCAACTGGACCTTTTTCCATTACTATAACTCTGGTTTAGAACGTGCACGCTGACCAATCAGCGTGCACATTTTTGAATATTAATGGAGGATCGTTGTATAATAAAAAGTATTACTCATTTTAACATGCTGATTTCACAAGCTGTCTGCACTGTAAAAGTTAAATTTTATATGCAGTGGTGGTGCTGCCGTAGCTTTGTCGCCTCACAGTAAGACATTGTCTTGTTCGATTCTCAGCTAGAGCCTCTTCTGTCTGGAGACATGTGTGAATGGGCGTACCTTTGTTGAAGGTTGTGCATCAGGGCTGGCAACTCGGCATGTAAAAATCTACTGCCAATCATTAGTGGACTGGAGTTCTGCTGTGGCGACCCCTAACCGGGAAAAGCCGAAAAACACAACAACAACTTGAAACTGACTGACAGTCTCTAGAGCACATGAAATGATACATATTACTTTTTGCAACATGTTATTTTTGCAGTTACCTCACACTCTGTACAAACTCACTTGGCATCTGATAGCTATTCATTTAAAATATCAGTTTAAATATTAAATGTGCCCTTGAAATGCTATTGACATTTTGACAAAATATAATGTGAACTGTAAAATGAATGACTTGAAAGAAGTGAAGTAATGCATAGATTACAAAGACAGTTGTTGACACTACAGTAAAAGTAAAAATGTACATTCACAAGGAAGTATTGAAATGTTTTAGTCTTCCAGTTAAAATAGCTTACTGTCAAAATTTTGCAATATCAGAAAGTTTGAAGAGCTAGGAAATTACTATTCTTTGTCTTTATAATGATTATTAGACATATGTTAGACTCTGCTTAGTTTAATGAATTGTGACATATGTTTATGAGGAAAAGTGGACTCAATTACTCACATTGGACTACACATTCCTGAAAACCCAACTGAAATGTTCCCAAATTATTTGTGAATTTAAATGAAACTGCCTGATTAATAGGCATAATTTACTTTAACAGCCTGAATCTACATAATCCCGATCTACATAAGACAGAGCTCCTCACTATCACTCTTCAAGAGGAACCTTGATGAGTGGATGGGTAACAGAAAGTTCACACCGGGGATCACACTAACAGCACTACTAGATAGGGGCCAAGGGTACTAGCTGCTAGTACAAGGGTCTAGGGAACTGCTAAAGGGGCGGTGAATACCACACAATGTGGCTTGGCTAATATATGCCTTCGGGCAGATAGCCCAGTACCAACCTATGAACCTATGAATCCATAAGCTATCTGCTCTATATATGCTACATTATATATGTCACTTGCATATGACAGTCTCTAGAACACACGAAAAAATACATATTATTTTTGCAACATGCTATATTTACACTAAACATGTATTCTAAACTAACTCAATTGGCAATTAACAAGTTATTTATTTGAAACATCAGTCTAAATATTAATTGTGCCCTTGAAATATTGTTGCCGTTTTGACAAAACAAAACCTGAATTGAAAAAGGAATGATTTGAAGAAGTGAAGTATTGTACAGATTTCAAGACAGCTATTGACACTACAATATAAGTAGAAATGTATACATGCAAGGAAAAATTGAAATGCTTTATACTTTTAGTTAAAATAGCTTATTGTTAGCTTTTTGCTTTATCAGAAAATTTAAAGAGCTAGGAAATTGTTTCTAATTTGTCTTTATAATGTTTACTAAAGTGGTGTTAGTCACTGACTTGTTTAATGGATTGCAAGTCATGTAAAAGACGGACTACTGAATGTTACTTCTGTTTACCTATGTTTGTTGAATTTCTTTTATTAGTACTGATTTAAAACAAGGGAAAGAAAGGGAAGGGAAATCTCTGTTTTTGGTCAAGGGAGGAGAGGCTTAAGAGTATTCTAACTGCCCCGAGAACTCTCTAAGATGCTCTAAATACTATTTGATTAATACTTACCTAAGATAAGGCTTGATTACCATATAGGTACCTTCACATTAATTCTAGACCTGCTGTGATTATACATTCTGGAAGCAGGAGGTGCCCTATGTAAGATGGGAATTGTCAGGGTGATCATAGTTAATTCTTAGACTCTGCTTTGTAAATCTATAAATATGTTAAAGCACTGCAGACTAGAATGTAGGGTGCCTCTACTCAGAATCAGGATACCACTGATAAGCCATGTCTTTTCATAAGTGTAAGTTGAAGTTGGTGAGCTGAAGAGTGGGAAAGTAAAAGAAGACAGTACACCTACAGTAAATTCATATTTCATTGGTAATCACTCATTGTCTCCTGTAGAGTCCTTTTAGTCAAATTATTTTAGTAATAATCTCTTTGTTGTTGGCTTATTTAGTGTATGTGCCTATGTTGCCTTTAATTTATCCAAAATGACATATCTGACATGTTTGGGATCTCTCAAGGGTAACTAAATATCAGATATTTTCTAAGGCAACATAATAATTGTTTACACTAACATTCCATCCTTATATATAAAATACTATAGAACAATAATAGAATAATATAGAATTTCATATCTCTTTTAAGAAAATTCTCCATATAATAATTGAACATATGGAGCTCAGTTGATATTGTTGGTTAAAGGTATGAGTGATAATCCAATAGATCTATCTTTATCTATTGGATTAGGAATGACTTTCATTCCATGTTTAATGGGAAATTCATATTTATTTGTAATTGATACTTTAGAATTAATGTTTTATAGAAGTAGTTTTTTAAGCCTGACCAGAATTTTACCCTACTTATATTTAAAGAAGAAAGAACATTAAATTACACTTACAAGTTTACACACATAAAAATAACATCCAATGTTATAGTTAATCTGCCCAAACAACAGAGACCTCCAAAGCAGAAATGCAAGCAACCTCCACCCCCCAACACAACCTAAATGACACATAGTCCACATACTCAGTGTGCCACTCAACTACAGCCCATAAGGCATAATGTACCCAACACTCTAGTCATAGGTGACTCTATAGTCAGGCACACTGATGTTCCACTCACCAGGCTAAACAAGGAAAAAGTTACTGTCAGCTGCCTGTCAGGTGCCAGGGTCCGCCACATAACGCACACACTCAGGTCACTCCACAAGTACAAATATGACTCTGTCATTGTCCATGTTGGTGTGAATGACCTGAGACATACCTCCCTGGAATACATGAAAGGAGACATGGGGGAGCTCTCTGATCTTGTAGCCCAGGCCGGTATGACCCTAGCCCTGAGTAGCATCCTGCCATCACCCAGAATGACACCACAGTACAAGGACAAAATGACTGACTTTAACAATTGGCTAAGCTTTTGGTGTCATTCTAAGGGAATCCAGTATCTGTCTGCCTGGGATGACATGATCGACAGACCACGCTTCTTTGCCAGAGATGGCCTGCACCTGTCGCCCTTGGGATTCTGGATACTGGCAAAGGCTCTTGCCACCCCTATAGTGCCTTTTTTAGGCAAGGTTCAAATGACAAATTCACCACCGTAACAGGTACCAGCAAGCAAAATCTGAGGGTAATGCTACTCAGTGCTAGAAGTCTAAACCTCAAAATGCACTCACTCGAGGTACTCCTTAAAATGGAGAACACTGACATCTGTGCAGTGACAGAGACCTGGTTCAAAGCTCCATAGAGCACCCCTGCATTACTAGGCTATAATTCATACCACACCTTTCAGCCACCAAACCCAGACTGAAACACTAAAGGTGGAGGCGTGTCCATATTCATTAAGGATATCCACACCTCCAAGCTAGTTGCTCAGCATAATGCATCCGAGATTTTCCAAGTTCAACTAACTCTGGGCAAAACCACAATCCAGATTGTAGCTTGCTACAGACCCCCCACCATGCCCCAGGATTCCCACTCCTCTTTTCTTGATACACTGGAAAATATTAAGGTACAACCCAACACTCTAATAATGGGTGATTTTAACTACCCTACCATTAACTGGGAAAACTACTCATGTACCAACTCTTTTGCTCAACGTTTTCTGGAAATCATCAATTCCAATGCTTTGGATCAACTTATCCACATCCCCACCAGAGGCAGCAATATCCTAGGCCTGGTCATCACCAACATGGGTGACTGGTGTTCCACACCAGAGGTCAGCTCCTCGTTGGTCAGATCCGACCACAAGCTAATCACCCTAGACATCCACATCCCGCTCCCACCTCCCATTAGGAAAACAACTGTAAAAAATGTCACCAAAGCCAACTTCACGCTTCTTAAGACAGAAGTGGCAAACTTCATGACACCCATGCAGATGGACAATAGAGGTACGACTGCTGAATCCAACACAAATGCACTTTATAAGCACTTACACGAGTGCATGGATCGTGCTATCTCTAACAGAACCAAGATGCTATCCTCTAAAAAAAGGAAGCCAATCTGGTGGTCTTCTGCCATAAACAAACTCTACAACAGAAGAAAGAAACTGTTGCAAAAAAGAGTAAAATCCCATGATTGGAGGAACTCCCTGGTCAGCCTCAGTAAGAAGCTGAGATCCCTCATAAAATCCTCCAAAGCTAGTTATGAAAACAAAATTGCCACTGATTCTAAAGACAACCACAAAGCATTCTATAGCTATGTCAAAAATCTCAATGGCAACACTCAGATCTGCTCTGAGTTACAGCACAATGACACTAAATATACAGAACCAACTGATATTGCCAACATCCTGGCAGATAGGTTCAGTGCTAACTTTACCCCCCCCTCACCTTCTAAAGGGCCCATCTTTATACCGGAAGAATGCAAAGTTCCTGTAATCACGGCTGCATAGGTAAAAACTTCACTCTCCAAAGCCAAGAACACAGCATCCATGGGACCTGACAACATCCCAGGCTGCCTTCTACATGAACTACAGAATGAACTGGCACCCCACCTAAGTACCATGTTCAATCATAGCCTCACCTCAGGCTTTGTGCCCATTGAATGGCGCACCGTGACATTTATCCCACTCCACAAAGGGGGGGCCACAACAGACCCCGGGAACTACCGCCCCATTAGCCTGACGAGCCTCGTCTGCAAGGCCATGGAACGTATCATCATGGAACTCATAAACAAAGACATTGGAGATCTCCAAACCCTGGACCCCACACAGTTTGGGTTTGTAAAAGGCAGATCATGTCTCCTAAACCTGATAGACTTCTTTGAAGTAGTCACCAAAGCCATAGATGAGGGTAAGGTGGTTCACACAGCCTATCTAGATCTTGTCAAGGCGTTCAATGCCATCCTCCACTCTGGAATTATAGATAAACTCACTAAACTAGGTATAAATCCCTATGTCACAAGATGGGTTGCCAACTGGCTTACTGAAAGAACCCACACTGTGAA
Organism: Protopterus annectens; assembly: GCF_019279795.1. NCBI lineage: Eukaryota > Metazoa > Chordata > Ceratodontiformes > Protopteridae > Protopterus > Protopterus annectens. The sequence goes on from NC_056743.1 coordinate 1,549,498,163, forward strand.
AGTAGCAGACTCCAAATCAGACTTCAGACCAGTGACAAGTGGAGTACCACAGGGTTCAGTCCTGGGTCCTCTCCTGTTTAGTATCTACTTCTCTGAAGTACAGGCTAACAGAGAAGGTCTTTGGCTAACTAAATTCACAGATAACTGTAAACTAGGAGCCATAATTGAAACTCCTAACGATGTGGGCATCCTACAAAAGGGCCTCACTGAGACAGATGCCTCGTGTCAAAGACATGGTCTCAAGCTCAAGGCCAAAAAGTGCACTGTCATCCCCTTTGGTAAAAATTCTGTACCCATGAACTACCACATAGGCAGTAGTCTACTTAACATCGAAAGTGTGATAAGAGACCTTGGGACACAGGTGGACAGTAGTCTCTCCTTTGATAATCACATCGCCAAAGTGGTCAGGAAATCCTTCTACGTGGCACACCTCATCACAAAAGGTTTCTCATCCAGAAAAAAAGAGGTCATTGTTTCCCTCTACTCATCACTCATTAGACCCATTATAGAGTACAATGCCCCTTTTGCTATGTACCTCACAAGACATCCACAACAACTGGAAAGGCCGCAAAAATACCTCACAAAGAGGATTACTGGCCTCAAACAGATGCCTTCATGAACCGTCTCAAAAGACTCCAGCTTTACTCCATCGCATATCGCCTACTCAGAGGTGATCTCTGCCTAACATACAAAGCTATGTCAAACCCAGAGCTGTTGGACATGCTCCACTTAAAGAAATCCCAATCCCTCCGAGCTACACGCTCTAGGGACCTAAACCATGTCACCACAATAAACAGAACATGCTGGAGGGATAGATTCCTGTCCCAGAGACTTCCCATACTCTGGAACAGACTACCTATCTATGTCAAACAGAGCTCCTCATTAACACTCTTCAAGAAAAATCTTGATGATTGGATGGGTAATAGGAAATTCACCAGGGGATCACTTCTGTGGTTCTGCTTTGACAGGGGCACAGGAAAATAATTTTCTTGGGTGGCGAAAGCCAGGGTACATTTTTGGCTAGGCTTGTATAGGCCCTAGGGCCAATAGCCTAGTACCTACCTATGAACCTATGAGAATATGGTATAACTACTATAATCAAAATAAAAAAAAGAAGCAAACAGTTTCTTCCAACAATAACTTGAAATGGATTTAACATTCTTATCATTAAATACTAATGGCTTAAATAATGCAAATAAAAGATCAAACTTACTAAAATATTTAAATCTGAATAAGGCACAAGTAGTATTTCTCCAGAAAACACATTTTAAGACTAATTATAGCTTTATTTGGAACCCTAAGGACTATATAGTCCTAGCTCAATCCTCCTATAGAACAAAGACAAAAGGAGTATCAATTCTCTGGATGAAAAACATAATCACTCCAAAAGTTATTTATAAATATAAAGACAAAGACGGTCTACCACCCTCATGGAAATATTCTCTCATAATACCAATTTTAAAAGATAATAAGCCATCAGACCTTTGCACCTCATACCGACCTATATCATTACTGAATAATGATTACAAAATATTCATGCCAGTCCTAGCTAACAGAATGAAAATCCCACTTTCAAAGACAATTAATAATGATCAAACTGGATTTTTATATAACAGGCACACACATGATAATATTAAAAGGATACTTACTCTTATAGATTATGTAAATAAAGAAGATAGAGAAACACTTGTAATCGGATTAGACATAGAAAAAGCCTTTGATTCCCTCAACTGGGAATATCTATATAAAACTTTAGCATTATTTGAATTTCCTCCTCCCTTCATCTTATTACTAAAAAAATATATATTAATAACTTAGCCTACATTAAGTTAGGTCCTTTGATTCACCTCAGAATCTATCCATATAACGAAAGGTACTAAACAAGGATGCCCCCTTTCTCCTATTTTATTTGCTTTGGCTATATAAATACTTGCAGAAATAATACGCAATAATCCAAGAATAAAAGGAATAGAAGTCTATGACCAGTACATATCTAAAATAATGCTTTTTGCTGATATTTTATTAACCCTAGCAAACTCCAGAGAGTCATTAGGAGAGCTAGAAGAAGTAATGGAGAAATTTTATAAGATTTCATGTCTACACTTTAATAGATCAAAATCAAAATTTCTATTTTTAAATAAAAAAAGACCTACAAGTTACAGATAAATCCATCATAGGAAAACAAGAACTTACACTAAATTATTTAGGAATAGTGCTATGCAAAAATATAAACAAAACAATATTAATAAATTATAAAAACATTATTGAAACAATAAAAATATATATGGAAAAGTGGAACAAAATTATATTAACTTTTGAAGACAGATTGCAATTAATAAAAATGGTCTTATTACCAAAAATACTATATGTAGCATTAGCAATACAGTTAATTCCTGAAAGATGCATTCTTAAAGAAATAAACTCATGTTTAATAAATTTTTTATGGTATCCCAAAAAGAATAGAGTAGCTCTAACTCATCACATTAGAACCTGGAAACAAGAAGGACTGAACTTCCCAGAAATAGAAATATATATAAAAGCATCTGTCCTTAAAACTGCAATAGACTGGATAAACCCAAATTATTTTGCCAACTGGAAAGAATTAATAATGGCTATATTAACAAATGAATTTAATCTGTTAAAAAAAATTTTAATAGTAGACAAATCAAACAAACCCTGGTACATACTATGCATAAGTATACAATATAATATAACAAAACCTTCAAAAACAACACTGATTAATCATTACATCAATTCCTTTAGGAAACTTATCAATGCAAACATAGATCTAAAACTTTGATTTGACCTTTTAACCCCATTTACCATCACTGAGAACTTTCCTCACAAAATACATAGGGAAACAATAACCTCCTGTGAACAACATGGATTCTTATGCTGGTTTCAATGTCTAAATAAATGTTTTAGATATACATATGATAAAACCTGCTTACAATATTCCAACACAAGACTGGTTAACCTTACAAAGCATTCTAATGTACACTCAAGATTTATGCAGATTAATTAATAATTCCTCATTTAAAGATATTCCAAATCTATTAAGTTTTCTGTATGAATTTATATATAATAGTTGTGAAAAGAAAAATTCCATTTCAAATCTGTATAACGAGTTAATAACATATAAAACAATTTCCAAACCATCATACTGGCAGTTCTTAACAAAGGGTCAGTCATTGTAGTTAACAGAAGAAATTAAATGTAACATCTTAATATCAGTTAATTACACCTCTAACACACAGTACTGGAATATATTTAACTGGAAATACTTACATAGAGCATTTTTAACACCAGATAGAATTAAAAAGAGCAGTACTACAAAAATGGTTTTTGCTGGAGGTGTGAAAAGTCAAATAAAGCAGATTGGATTCATATTTTTTATGAATGTAATAAAATTAAATCATATTGGAATGGAATCAATCATTTTTTACAAGCTTTATTTAATGAATCCCTTACCTTAACTAAAATATTGATAATACTAAATGTAAATGAAGGTCCCTACCTGAATAAGACAAATATGTATTTGTTATGGACAATACTTGCTATATCTAGGAAATGCATACCCAGAATGTGGAATTCAAATACACCCCCATCCTTGGAAGAATTCTCCACATTACTGAAGACAACTACATTGATGGAAATAAAAATCAAAGAACTACAAATCTATCCCAGGCCATTGATAAATAATCCTTGGGCGAAAGTTATATCTTTGTTGGACACTCTGCAATAATCAATATTGTATCTCTGATAACTGATTTGTTAATTCTATATTTAATAACATACAGTGTATATAACTGAAAGTCAGGCTATTGTATATATTGTATATAGTTGTTTAAAATGATATTTAAAAATATTATGTAAATGTTATTTTAATTGAAAATAAAAAAAATATTTGAGGAAAAAAAAAACAGAGCAATTAGATTCAGAGGCAGTTGTCACCTTTTCTGACAAATGTACATAAGCAGCATCACAGTATTGAAATACTAAGCTTTAAACTTTAAATGTTTGCTATTTATACTACTTTACATTTTATGATTGCTTAAATGTAGTATCAAAGATGCCTGTGACATTTAGAAAAAAGTCAGAAAATATTTTTCCTGTGTATCAACACATTTACCGTTGTATATGCCTTCCTACCACTATAGGACAAAACTGCCATATCAGGGCTTCTCTACAGGAAGTGAGACAGGTGTCAATCCTATCAACTAGGTGTACTGAAACTGTTTCTAAGAAGTTATTTTATTCTTTCTTGTGACATTCTTCCAAAGGAGGATGCATATCTGGTGCACAGAGACTTGGGAAGAGACATTTTCCACTGACTTTGAGTCAGTCCTTACACAAGTGGAGTGCATTAGCATTTTATAGTCAACAAAGGAAATGTAACAATTGATGGCAACTATGATATAGAGCTGAATTTACTTTAGCTTACATGTGCTATGTCCCTTTCATTAAAACACTAGGAAAGGGAAATCTGAAGTACTTTACCTATCTAGTTATATAAATAAATGAATGAAAATAAAAATATTTCCACTGCTGGCACTGCGGAACATAATTACTTTCAAACCATTTCCTTTCCACGTGCAGCTGTCACTTATACATTAAAGTGCAAGAACCCCTCAAAACAATGACAGTTTTGACACCTGAGCGAAAAGTGTGGTAGGAGGGGACTGTCAATTCATCTTGGACTACAAACAATACTTTGAACAAAGACCTACAATTTAACTACTTTTTTTGGTTGAAGATGTATAACTCAGTACTGTACTGTAAAACAAGCCCTGAGACACACACAAATGAGGGCCATTCACTAAATAAAAGAAGCAGTCCTGTTACAGAAGGTATATAAGATGATAGTGACTGACAATGACACTAATTCCAATCTATGTCAATGGAATGGGAATACACTGCTACTTCCTTGTGTCTAGCATGACTCATATAAAACAGAATTGAAATGGATTATGGGAAAGAAAAGGGCTTGAAAAAAAAAACAAGATCAAACTGATATGCCAAAGCCTATTGGCATCCATTTTGCAGTAAACGTTAAAATTTAATAAGAAGCAGTCAGAGTGATTCTGAAGTGTTAAAATAGCTCAGAAAATAAATGTGAAAGCATCGATTATTTTTAGTTCTAATGTGGGTTTTCCTTTAAGGAAAGACATTCATTGTTGCTATTCACCTTTAGTTTTCCTTGAATCCTTTGAAAGCGCACCTTTCCTAACCAAGACAGCAATGTAATAACCCTTTAGGGAATAATTAAGCCAGGGCCCCAAGGAGCCATATGGTTATAGATGTCTCGGCTGCATTTTAGAGTATTTTCCCAAACTTTTAATCCAATGGCTGTCCTGAACTAGAAATATCAAAGCTAATAAAATAGTAGATCACAATAAACTAACATTGTGAGGATACACAAATCCTATCTGGGAAACTTCCTGTCTCCTTACCCCCCCCCCAAACAAAAAAAAAATGTGACTGCCTGTGCATCCCTTTGGTGTTAGATTGGGATGAACGCAGAGGTTCAGATGGCCACTGTCATGTATTTCAAGTGACTGCAGTCATACATTCACATAACAAGCTTCCTCACTCCTCTCTACTACCCCCTAAAAGCAGCATCCTATATATGTGCCTGATATGTGGTTTTGAGGAAGGTGAAAAAATAATGATTATAGTAAAGTATTCCACTTTGTTGTAATAAACAGTACACTACTTCTACACAAGCTATAGCAACCTTTTTTGTACACCTCTGAAGTCTGTGAGAAAAGTAAAAGAAATAATGAAGACAGTGTCTCCAGCCTTGACACAAGCTATAATGACCTCCTGTATACACCTCCTAAGTTTGATTCTGGATGAAACTTAAAGAAGTAATGACCACACCATCCCCAGACCCACACGGCCCTCGGCAACCTTTGGTACACACCTTTGAGCAGGGCTGTTTTTTTAATGGATGCGACTGAGGTCAGTGGCCACCAATAAGTCCAAGTCAAAATTCATTTATACAGTCTGGAGTGTATGACTCCTAGAAGCTCTGAATGTCTGAATGTTCTGTGATGTACTTTATGTCTTACTTTTGAAATGTAATTATTAACTGCATTTTTGCTGCTGTTGAGAAGAGCTAAGCATGTGCCTGGCATTACTGTGTGTATCTGCACAGATGAAAATCAGAGACATTTTTACATACACAGACACACAGACACACACACACACACACACACACACACACACACACATACACACACACACTATGCGCATTCACCTTCATGGAAGCTGCAGGAATTCCATTTAACTTGCTGCATGTTTTTAAGGTGTTGGAGTTAACCAGAGCACATGGATAGATGTGCACACAGACAGCGAGGCTATGCAGACTTCACAGAGAAAAAAACACAGCCAAGAACTCAACCAGAGCAAAGCACTGTAAAATGGCAATGCTACTCACAGCGTCACAGTAACAATGAACAGTTGCTTTTACCCACATCCTCTTTCTGCCAAAGCACCAAAGATAGCCACCTATCATGTTTAGAGACTATGTCTGTGATGACAAGTGAAAGAAAATATGGTTAGCTTGTTACTCTTAAATATACTGCAGGCACCCCCCTCTCCCTCCAGCACACACAGGAGTAATGGTAATGCTGATGATGTTTGTGCTAGAAAGTCAGGTAAAATACATCCAGCTTGTTACTCTTGCACTGCAATATGCAACACAAACACACACACACACACACACACACACACACACACACACACACACACACACACACACACACACACACACACACACACACACACACACACACACACATGCACACACATGAAAAAAAAAAACAAAGTTTGTACTGACTAATTGCAATATATTGTGCAACATTGGTACTGACACACCAGATCAGTGACTGTTGTTTAGCAGCTGTCACACACCAGCAAGTGGAAATCACTTTTATCTACCTCATTGAGGATTAATTCATCCCTGTCACTGTCACTAATTTCAAAGAATGTTTTTGATTTTGCCTCATAATTTTGCTCTGTCCCTTGAAAAAGTTTGATTAGCTGGTAAATCATTCAGGATTACCGATAGTCAATAAATCCAGACATCTGAGTTGCATATTTCATTTTGTCCAAAAAAATGCATGTTGATGCAAAATGTGTTATTCTATTAACTTTTTAAGTGAACAACAGTCTTCTTCGTTTGGCTTTTTTCTGGTTAGGAGTCACCACAGCAGATCATCTGCTCATGATTGGCAGTGGAGTTTTACGGTGCCAAGGTGCCAGCCTGACACCCAACCTTCCACGGAAGGCACACACACACTCACACCTAGGGCCAGTTTAGAGTGTCCAATCCACCTACTGCATGTCTTTGGGATGTGGGAAGAAACTGCAACACCCAGAGGAAACCCATGCAACCACAGGAAGGACATGCAGACTCTGCACAGAAGGCACCCCAACCAAGAATCGAACTGGCGAACCTCTTGCTGTGAGGCGGCAACGCTAACCAGTACACCACCATAGTCACCCTTAAGTGAGGAACAGTAATATTTTAAAAATGTTCCTGATTTTTGAACCTTTGTTCTGCTATTATTTTTAGGCTTTGCCCAGAATTTTTGAGCAAAGAAGTTTATAGAGTTTTAGTGTCTGATGTTCTGTCCATATTTATAAAATTCCCTGGAAGAGAAACACATCCCTGAAGATCAGGAGCATCAGCTCTTTTTTAAGTCCTAGGTAAGCACTGAGGCCATTCACTCTGAGCTGCTGGTCACTAGCACTTGCTCATGTTCATTCACTGATTACTGGCTTTATTCTAACACGGTCACATCACAAGCCTATTCTGGATAAAGGGCATCATCAGAACATTAATAATCTTTTTTCCTCTTCATTTTCCCCAACCAGCTCTATGGGGCAAGATAAATATTAAATTTCTTCCTGGTCAGTATGAACCACCCCCTAGCAGTCCTCCTTTGAAAACTATTCATCCATTGGCTCTCTACTGGATATGTACCAAAAGCCTGGAAAACAGCTGTAATAGCTCCCCTTTTTAAGAAATGCCTTTTCATAGACAAGAGCAAATATAGAGCTGGCCCTGGCAACTATAGACCTATCAGAACCAACAGCTTAATTTGCAGGAATATGAAATGCAACATCATGGACCTCATAAACAAAGACACAGGCAATCTACAGTTCCTAGACCCTAACCATTTTGCTTTATAAAATGTAAATCATGCCAATTAAACTGAGTCTACGTCTTTGAAAGAGTCACAGAAGCAATAGATGAGCATACCCCACATTCACATCATTGGCGAAGTGGTCAAAATCAGTATATGTCCCTATGTATTCTATTTGATTGCCAACTGGCTTTCTGTTAGATGCCATTCTAATAGAGTTAATAGCATACTCTCTTCCAAATGGCTTATCATCAGGTAATAACCTCAGGGATCTGTTTTGAGAATGCTTCTATATGGCATCTACTTCTCTGATGTTAAGTCTGACATTAAATGTCTGTAGCTGACCAAGTCCATGGAATATTGCAAGCTTGGATTCATCATCAACCCCCACCCAGAAGACACTCAGGTTCTCTACGTGGTCCTAACTTAGACAAAGTCATAGCATTACGATTAAATTCTAAATGTGAACACCAAAATATGTAGCATCACATAGTTTGGAAAACAATTTAGCAATGTTGAAAATGATGGCAGTTTTAAACAAACAAGTGAGCTGAATGACTATAATGGTCCTTTAGCTAAGTCCAAAAATGGAAATGCAAACATAAAGTGCAGTACAGACACATAAAACAAACTGACATTTGTAGCAGAGCTATAAGGGAAATAATCATTACTAGGGACTTAGGCATATGAGGACATGGGGTTAATGATGTATCTGCCCGCCATCAGAAACAAGATAGCAAGTAATGATTACCTTCCAATGATGTCATGAAGTTAACAAGTAGTGTGTGTAAAATAAACACTGTCAGGAGAACCAGTATCTCTAGGATATTTGTAGGTAGACAGATGCTGCCATTCACATATAACAGATGCTGGCATTGGCATATAACATCAAACTAAAAGGTACAACAAGCATGTAGATCACGTTAGGAATAAAACACAACAAAAATTAGTTAAACTGGTGAGTGAAGGGAAGCAAATAAAAATACTCTGAAAAATTTGGTAACAAAACATCTAATCATGTTCCAAACAACTAAGTCCATGTTTACCATTGCTGATCAATCTCATAATCACACACACGCGCGCGCACACACACATACACACACACACATACACACACACACACACACACACACACACACACACACACACACACACACACACACACACACACACACACACACACAGAAATCCGTGGTGATTTCATCACAGAGAATTAACTCCATTCACTAAAACATCACTAATTGAGTAACTACAGAATTCTCCCAATCCAATGTATTAAAAAATTTTTCTGAAGGGGGGCAAGCCCCTGACCTCCCTGCAGAAATATATACATACTAACTCGGAGACTGCACAAACATCATTGGAGCATGCTGGGACCATTACTATCTGATATCTACTTTCCTGATGTAAAAGCCAGTACCAAAGGGCTTTGGCTGACTAAGTCTGTAGATAACCGCAAGCTAGGAGCAGTCACTAAATCCCCAAATGACTTAACTATCCTGCAGGAAGATTTGTCTCAAATAAATAACCAGTGTCAATATCATGGTCTGGAACTGAATACCAAAAAGTGCATTATTGTATTCTTTGGGAAGTCATTTACCCCAGTGAACTACCACATTGATAATATGCCCCTAAGAGTTGACCCAGTTGTTCAGGATTTAGGAATTTATGTGGACAGTGACTTAACTTTTAATCAACATGTGTCTATTGTTGTTCGATATTGCACAGCTTATAAGCAAAGGGATTGTGTCTAGATCTAGGCATGTCATTGCCCCCCTTTACTGAGCCCTCATTAGGCCAGTCTTTGAATATAATGTCCCCTTTGGCATGTATCTGTTCAGACACATGCAACGACTGGAACACCCACAGGCATACCTTACTAGAAGAATACAAAGCTTAAACAACACATTCTACAAGGACAGAATCAAAGCCCTGTCACTACACTTGGTAACCTACAGACTGCTAAGAGGTGACCTATGTTTGGCATCGTCTGACCCATTGCTAATGGATTTACTACACATCAATAAGTCAAACTGCCTCATAAATACTTGGTCTAGAGCTCTAAATCTCACTGCAACATCAACAGAATGGTTTGGAGAGACAAGTATATTTTGCAGAGGATACTGCTGCTGCTGTTGAACAGATTCATCCCTGAGCATATTCAACTGCAACTTTGATCTATAGATGAGAAATAGAAAATTTACCCCAGGACTTCCCAATGTACTACTAATGGACACAGGCACCTGCTAAATGCCATTTCTCATGCATGTGTCCCCTCAAATTATCTATGTTATGATCCCAGTTATTGTCATTCTGGGTAATACATAATTATCGACCATGGGATGGGTAAGGCCAGTCTTTATCGAAATGGGATAGTTTATTTCAAGCACAGAAAGGGAAACTGGCTATGCTTAAAATGGCCCACAAGGGCAGCTAGCCCAGTACTTACCTATGAACCTATGACCCTATGAACTGGAGGAGTACTGCTGCCCTCAAATGTGGGACCTAATATGTTCAACATTTTTGCATCAGACATCACTAAAGGAGTAGATATCAGGGAAAAAGGTGTGTATAGCACTGAAACAGATGTATGACCTCAATAGGATCTCAGGAACTTGCTATGATGTCCACAAAGGGGGTAACTGAAGTTTATTGCAAAGAAAAACAATGCAATGCACCTTGGTAATGGCAGCCAAGGATATAATTATTTCACAAGTGACATGACCCCAGACTGCATTTAACAGAAGAACTTCAGGCTGATTGTAATGGAAACTATGAACAATCTAACCCAGTGGAAAATATGTCTGCCAAACGAAAGAGAATGCTTAGGAGTACTAAAGGGGAATAAACATAAGGAAATGGACTCCTGGCATCACTATGAAAGTAGATGGTAAGTCTGAATTTAGATCACTTCTGACAGTTTTTCAGACCTCACACAGAAAAAGACATAGTGAGAAAGTACGTAGCATCACAAAGGAACAAAGGGAAACTGCCAAGATTTTTAGGGATGGAGGGGAAAGCACATGGTAAGAGAATTGAACATCTGGTGGAGCTGGGACTTCACTTCAAAGTAAACAAGAAAAGGGAGGTTGATTGCGAGTGTCTGACTCCAAAAAAGTAAGGCCTGAAAGAGATAAAAGGGCATACTATACAGAAACAAGTGTCAAGTTTCAATGTAGACGTGGACTTTCTAAAGAGAATAACTAGTAGGTATGCAGGAGACTGTCCACAAAGAGAGATGGAGACGATGAGCACAGAGACATTCAAAACGTACTGGGATAGGTGGAAAGGGCAGGAGCAGAAGATCCTTAGTTACTTTGTACAGCAGAAGAAAAAAGACAAAGACGTGCTTCCTGTTTACTATATTCGAATGGAAGAGTATATCAACTGAGAACTATGGGAGTATTACAAGAGGAAACAGTAGAGATTTAGCTATCGTCCTTCACAGGAATAACAGTAGATCATGAGCAGTAGATAGCATGGGGAAAAAGCAGAATGTTTGATGAGAAGGACAAAGCCTTGTAGCAGCCTACTACATCTTAATTAAGTTAAGACTGCAAGGAGTTTTAAAAATGTATGCGATTAGCATATAAAAAAATAGTCGTAACAAAGTAAGATGAGACCATCCTGTTAAGAGTCCATGGTAGAGTAACATGCAGAATAAAAACAAAATTAGATAATCTTTCAAGTACTTTTCTGCTGGAACATCTTTTTTGTTTGTTTGTTTTTAAGTTACAGAATGAGATATAAATAAGAGACAGCTTCACTTCTACTTTCTACATTTTGCCAAAACTGAAATCAAACATTATTGGTGTTCATAGGTTCATAGGTAGGTACTAGGCTATTGGCCCTAGGCCATATATAAGCCTAGCCAAAAAGGTACCCTGGCTTTCGCCACTCAAGAAAATTATTTTCCTGTCCCCCTGTCGAGCAGAGTCACAGAAGTGATCCCTGGGGTGAATTTCCTATCTCACATCCAATCATCAAGATTTTTCTTAAAGAGTGCTAATGAGGAACTTTGTTTGATATAGATAAGTAGCTTGTTCCAGAGTATGGGAAATCTCTGGGACAGGAATCTATCCCTCTAGCATGTTCTGTTTATTGTGGTGACAAGGTCTAGGTCCCTAGAGAGTGTAGCTCGGAGGGATTGGGATTTCTTTAAGTGGAGCATGTCCAACAGCTCCAGGTCTGACATAGCTTTGTATGTTAGGCAGAGATCGCCTCTGAGAAGGTGATATGCGACGGAGTAAAGTTGGAGTTTTTTGAGACGGTTTGCGTAAGGCATCTGTTTGAGGTCAGTAATCCTCTTTGTGAAGTATTTCTGCAGCCTTTCCAGTTGTTGTAGATGTCTTGTGAGGTACATACCAAAAGGGGCACTGTATTCTATAATGGGTCTAAAGAGTGACAAATAGAAGGGAACAATGACCTCTTTTTTCCCAAATGAGAAACCTTTTCTGATGAGGTGTGCCACATAGAAGGATTTCCTGACTACTGTGGCAATGTGATTATCAAAGGAGAGACTACTGTCCACCTGTGTCCCAAGGTCTCTTATCACACTTTCAGTGTTAAGTAAACTACCATCTATGTGGTAGTTCATGGGTACAGAGTTTTTTACCTAAAGGGATAACAATGCACTTTTTGGCATTAAGCTTGAGGCCATGGCTTTCACACCAGGTGTCTCAGTGAGGCTCTTTTGTAGGTTGTCCACATTGTCAGGAGTTTTGATTATGGCTCATAGTTTGCAGTCATCTGCAAACTTCATTAGGCAAAGACCTTCTGTGTTAGCCTGTACTTTACAGAAGTAGATACCAAACAGGAGAGGACCCAGGACTGAACCCGGTGGTACTCCACTTGTCACTGGTCTGAAGTTGGATTTGGAGTCTGCTACTTTCACAGTGTGGGTTCTGTCAGTGAGCCAGTTAGCAACCCATCTTGTGACATAGGGATTTATACCTAGTTTAGTGAGTTTATCTATAATTCCAAGTTGGGGATGCTGTCGAAAGCCTTGGCAAGATCTAGATAGGCTGTGTGAACCACCTTACCCTCATCTACGGCTTTGTGACTACTTCAAAGAAGTCTATCAGGTTTAGGAGACATGATCTGCCTTTTACAAACCTGAACTGGGTGGGGTCCATATTTGGAGATTACCAGTGTCATTGTTTATAAGTTCCACGATGATGCATTCCATAGCCTTGCAGACCATGCTCGTCAGGCTAATGGGGTGGTAGTTCCCGGGGGCCATGGTGGCTCCCCCTTTGTGGAGTAGGATAACCATTGCTGTGTGCCATTCAGTGGTCACAAAGCCTGATGTGATGCTATGACTGAACATGGTACTTAGGTGGGGTGCCAGTTCATTCTGTAGTTCATATAGAATGCAGCCTGGGATGTTGTCAGGTCCCATGAATGCTGCATTCTTGGCTTTGGAGAGTGTGTTTTTTACCTGTGCAGCCGTGATTACAGGAACTTTGCATTCTTCCGGCATAGAGATGGATCCTTTAGGGAGTAAGAGGGGGTAAAGTTAGCACTGAACCTATCTGCCAGGATTCTGACAATATCAGTTAGTTCTGTATATTTAGTGTCATTGTGCTGTAACTCAGAGCAGATCTGAGTGTTGCCATTGAGATTCTTGACATAGCTATAGAATGCTTTGTGATTGTCTTTAAAATCAGTGACAATTTTGTTTTCGTAGCGAGCTTTGAAGGATTTTATGAGCTTCTTACTGAGGCTGACTAGGGAGTTCCTCTGATCATGGGATTTTACTCTGTTTTGTAACAGTTTCTTTCTTGTATTGTAGAGTTTGTTTATGGCAGAGGACCACCAGACTGGCTTCCTTTTTTTGGAAGATAGCATCTTGGTTCTGTTAGGGATTGCACGATCCATGCACTCGTGTAAGTGCTTATAAAATGCATTTGTGTAGGATTCAGCAGTCATACCTCTATTGTCTGTCTGCATGGGTATCGTGAAGTTTGCCACTTCTGTCCTAAGAAGCGTGAATTTGGCTTTGGAGAAATTTTTTACAGTGGTTTCCCTGATGAGGGGTGGGGACGGGATGTGGATGTCTAGGGTGATTAGCTTGGGGTCGGATCTCACCAACGAGGAATTGACTTCTGGTGTGGATCACCGGTTGCCCATGCTGGTAATGACCAGGTCTAGGATATTGCTGCCCCTGGTGGGGGTGTGGATAAGATGATCCAAGGCTTTGGAATTTATGAATTCCAGAAAACGTTGAGCAAAAGAGTTGGTACATGAGTAGTTTTCCCAATTAGGGACCGGGTGTTAGGTTGTACCCTAATATTTTCCAGTGTATCAAGAAATGAGGAGTGGGAATCCTGGACATGGTGTGACTTAAAGGCATGTCTATTTTCTTTATTCTCACAGTACAGAAAAAGAGGTTGCACCCATCAAACTCAGGTTTTATTTTACTGACAGTTTGTCTGTTTAACCAGTATGCTCTACTGTTAGCCTAGTTTAGCTTGCATTCACATTACTACATAAATGTAATAAGGTATTGAGTCTTTAAACACTCTTGCGTCTGGTGGTCATTCTGCAGTATGGCAACTGAAGCAGATGTAGCTTTAGGACCGTTTCTGTAATGTCAGAGTGGCATCTGATTTACAGGTAAGTATGTCAGCATGAAACTATCTACCACAGTTTCCTGTACAATAAAAGAGTTTTGTGCCTATTGCAAGTCTTCTTGTTGGAGGCACAATTCTGAACATTATTGCTACAGTAATATGCATCAGGAAAAACACTGCTGTAATGTAAATCTTTGGGGCACTGCATGCATATAGTCCTTCTTTGCAGATATTTAATTTATGGTATAATCTAAAAGCCAGTTACTGCAGTATTTTAGGACTTATCCGTTCTGCCTGCTCTCCTCCCAGCCATAATATTCTACTTAGTTGAAAAGTTATTTGGAAAAGTGAAACCTTCTTGATGCTTCATCAGTATTTTACTAAGATTGATCTCTATAAAAAGCTAACAATAAAGCCATTAGGAAAAAGCAGCAAAGAAGCGTGCACTTTCTGAGTAATTTTTGAACAGGAAGGAGTACACAGACAGCATGAGGTGTGGATTAGTACCATCCCTTCTACTACATTTTTTTTTAATTATTACAGATGGGCTGCTTTGTAAATGCTACTAGGATTGTAAATTTAATCTCAGTTGTAATGATGCTGATTTTCTTTCTTAATAATCTTTATGATTCAGTGGCAGGGCATTAGCTGGTGGGGTTACAAGGAGTTCTTGGTAGATGAATGAGTCATTGTTAAGGTGAGGATAAAGAAATTAATTTCTTAGTTGACTATGGCCATGTAAACACAATTCCTTGTTTCATGAAATGACCTAGGGATTTAGGTTAGGTTAAGTGATTTTCTTAAAGACACATAGTAATGAAGCAGAGCATGTGGGAATCAAACACTGGTCTTTATGACATGATATATTTGCATTTTTGCTGCTTTAACCCTGTGTCATATACTGTAAACTGATGCTCAGTGGAGTAATCCACAATATGCTTTATCACGTTCATGAAAAAAAATGTCTTAGAAATATAATATCAGACTGGCCACAGCCAGGAATGGCAAACAGCCAATAGTAATTCTGTCCCTCTGCTAGATTGCTGACTGACCTACTGTGTAGCTTTTATTAAGAAGCTCAGAGATGCACATCCCTGATTGTCCACTCTGAGGGAGGAGAACATTTCTTAGAATCCTAAGTCCTGCCACTGATTAATGTCAAATATTATCAATAATCATGGAGAATAAGGGAGCTACCATGGTTTGATCAGACTGACAACTGTCCTAAGGTTATGTGAAGAATGTATAGGCATATTATATTAATCTTTGTTAATAAGTAAGGCCTTAATGATTCAAATGCCTCTTTATAGTGTTAACACAAGAGCTTTCAGTGGGTTGAGTTGCTGACTTGTGTTACGAAGAATTCAGGTAGAGACTGTGGGAATCATTTTCAAGAAAACATAATATTCTGGTCTGCAATTCTCTGCTTTTAACCACTAGTTTACAACATAGTAGGAAGTTCCATTTTTTTCTATAATCTAGACAAAGAAATAAACCTTTAAGTGCAAAGCTAATAAGCTATATACAAGATGTTTTACTCCACATAATGCATGTCTAATAAAAGACCAAACTTAAAGTTCTTACAAGCAATAAAATAAAGGCCTGTCAATCAGACAACTGTGACCCCCCCCCCCCCAACCTGGTATTAAATAAGGTGTCTTACATGTATCACAAATAAAGATGTTTTATTTGTTAAAGGATTATAAAGAACTAAAAATGTTTTTAAGTTCAGCTTAAAAAAAGTACATTTTAACCTTCCTAAGGCAGCAAAATACAAAAGTGAAAATTATCTAAAAACTCAAAAACAGCACACAATACCTGTTGCATATCAACAGTGATTCTCAATTATAAATAAAGCTAGTCATATACACCTATTACTTTGAATGCATACCAAATGCATGCATTTGACATAAAATGATAAAGACAGAAAATAATTGAAATGAAGGTATCAGCCAAGTTTCATATGACATAGCTTACCTCCAATGAAAATGTCACCAGATTCCTCTAAAGGGAAAGCAATAATCCAGATTTTAAATGATTATGTTGTTCTCTGTAGTGAAACTGAGCATAGTCCAGACAATATTCAAAGCAGTGAATAATTATTTAATGCCTTCTTCATAAAATGAAAAACAAGTTCAGACATCCCTTCTTACAAACAATGGTCTGGTCTGCTTTATTTTCTGATTTCCTAGTAGCATTGAAGGTCCTCCTCTCTTGGTCACCAAAGTTTCTAAAATTAACAGCTGCTTCACATATCTTCATCACTGGCACCATCTGCTGGATTTAAAGCTAAACAATGAAAGATGGCAAATCAAACATTCTAGCTATATGAATTTAGCTTTTAGCATGTCCTAGCAGCAAAAATGTTTCTTGTGTATCTGTGTGGCACTTATTGATCAAAAATGTATGCAACTGAAATTATTTCAAAGATGCAGCACCCAATTTTAGGTGTGATCTTAGGTAGGACAATACCTAACAAGTGTTAAAAGGACAGTTGCATATAATTAAAAAATGTTGTCTTGGAAGGAGAGAGGAGCAGGAAGGACGAGGGAAAAAAAAGGAATGGTATTGAGATAGAAAGGAACATATTAAAAAATAGAAGAGTTGAATACAGCCATGGAACTGGACAGGAAAGGAGCTATCTGGTGGGTCAAGGGGTATAGACTCAAAACTTATAGCTTGGAGATTGAATAATCAAAAGGAGATGGGATAGATAAAAGTGGCAAAAGATGAGGAAGAGAAGAAGTAAGTGAAAATAAGGACATTCCAGCAGTTTTCAATAAATCCTGTGGTATGCTATAAGCAAGACAGAAGCTGAGGGATAGGGCATTTCAAGAATAGAATGGACTGAAGTTTTGGTGATGTAGGATCACCCATACTGAATACTGATGGCCGGACATTCTCCTTCAGGATTTTTTTGTAGAGAGCAGAATTCATGGTTCCATCAATCACAGCAACCACCACAATGCTTGACTGTTGGCATAATGTTCTTTTTCTGAAATGCTGTGTTACTTTTACACCAGATGTAATGGGATGCACACCTCCCAAAAAGTTCAATTTTTGTTTCATCAGTCCAGAGAATATTTTCCCAAAAGTCTTGGGGATCATCAAGATGTTTTTTGGCAAATGTGAGACGAGCCTTTATGTTCTTTTTGGTCAGCAGTGGTTTTCGCCTTGGAACTCTGCCATGCATGCCATTTTTGCCTAGTCTCTTTTTTATGGTTGTGTCATGAACACTGACCTTAACTGAGGCAAGTGTGGCCTGCAGTTCTTTGGATGTTGTTCTGGGTTCTTTTGTGACCTCTTGGATAAGTCATCGCTGCATTTTTGGGTTAATTTTTGGTCGGCCCCTCCTGGGAAGGCTCACCACTATTCCATGTTTTCTCCATTTGTGGATAATGATTCTCACGTGGTTTGCTTCAGTCTCAAAGCTTTAGAAATGGCTTTGTCACCTTTTCAAGACTGATAGATGTCAATTACTTTGTTTCTCATCTGTTCCGGAATTTCTTTAGATCATGGCATGAATTTCTTTAGATCGCGGCATGATGTCTTCATTTTTGGGATCTTTTGGCCTACTTCACGTTGTCTGACAGGTTCTATTTAAGTAATCTCTTGATTCAACAGGTCTGGCAGTAATCAAGCCTGGGTGTGGCTAGTAAAATTGAACTCAGCCTTTCCAAAAATGTGATTAACCACAGTTTCTTTCATGATTTAACAAGGGGGGCAATTACTTTTTTACATAGGGCCATGTAGATTTGGATATTTTTTTTCCTTAATAAATTAAATCATCACTTAAAAACTGCATTCTGTATTTACTTGGGTTATCTTTGCTAATATTTGTCTAATATTTAAATTTGCATGATGATCTGAAACATTTAAGTATGACAAACATGCAAAAAACATAAGAAATTAGGAAGAGGGCAAATACTTTTTCATTGCACTGTATTGTCTAAACTATCATGGTTCTAATCCCCTCAAGTTTTAAGACAGATTGGTACTCTTAGCATAAGATTTTTCCACTCAAGCTCTAAACCAACTTTGGCCTCTTTAGCCTCCCAAGATCTAAGCCCTTTATAGCAGTCATCTCTATCCAATAAACTCGTCAAACACCTGCAAGAGAATTGCATGCTTACCTCTTACAACTGCAGAAGATGTTTTCATCAAGCAAGGTAAAACAGCAAAGGTGCAGGAATAGATTGCACATTTACAGAAACTGTTAATGCCAATGGCAAAAAAAGTTTTACTGGGGGCATGGCCAAGATGGGTAACTGAGAGCAGCAACTGGTGAAAGCTCTGTGACTGAAAACGTTTCTCTTACAAAAAATATGATCAAAAAATTAAAACTTCGAGACACTTGTTAACTAATTTTATTCACTAATAGTCAGGGGAAAATATTTATAGCTTCAAGTTCTTCAAAAACTGTAATTTTTCTGTAAGAATTTCAACTGCATGGTTAAGAGAGAAGAGACTCAACATGAGCTACATAAGAAATGGAACACATCATTCTTGTATTAAAAAAAGACACCCAGTAAATAATACCTAGTAGACATAATGTATTACTTAAAAAAGATGAACTAGATACCAAAACAGAAAGTTTCAAAGATGAGACCAGAAAGAATATAGAACATTTAGAAATTCTTATGAAACAACAAACAGCATAAATCAACAGTATGGAAGAAGCTTTAAATGATCATGAACGGAGAGCAACTGAAGGTGGGTCTCAGACTGAATTTATTTTAAAACAAAATAACTAGCTCATAGATAAAGTTGTTGACTTAGAAAAATCACAGAGTTGATGATTTAGAAAACAGACTGATATGAAATAACATTAGACTTTATGGTACACCTGAAACATATGAAAGAGACAATATAATAAACTTCTTAATAATCAGGTTACATAAAGTATTAAATCTACAGGAAACTTTTATCTTTTGGAATTGAAAGGGTACATAGATCCCTGAGAACACATTTGAAGAAGGAAAACTCACCACTACATGCAATTATAGTTGAATTTATGTCTAGCTTAGGAAAAAGATCAAATATTAAAAACAGCATGGCCCAGCCTACCTATTAAAATAGGCAAAAAAAGAAGTAGCATCACCAAAGACAGAGCACATCAAAATATAAAACTCCAAAAACAAATGGTTCTGCCACCAATTCCACTTAGTGGAATTGGTGGCAGAACCATTTGTTTGTGGAGTACCTATTAAAATAGGTGAACATGTACTCAGATTTGACAATGATTATTCCAGTAAAGTAGCAAGTAAAATAAAATCCTGTTTACTACTGATCAAAGAACTTAAAAAGAACAATATTAAAGCCACTTTGGTATTTCCTGCAAAGTTGAAATAATTGCTTTCTGAAGGAACTAAAATATTTGACATGCTGGAAGAGGCATCCACGTTTGTTAGCAGCAATAAAATCCTTAGTAATACTGAAGAAATGAAGTGGAACAGTATATCCCTCAAAAAACATAATGAGCTGAATTCCTGGTAAACTGCTTCTAAAATTAAAAAGCTTAGAAACAAGTGAATTTTATTTTCTGATTGCAGGACTTTTATTTTCTGAAACATCAGATTTGCCCTTTAAGTAAAAGATTTGTATTGGACCTTACACTTCAAAACATATGTAAGTATATATTTATATTTTAAGCCAAAACATTTTTCATAATAAGGAATATAAATGGTTAGCTTTACTGTTTTGCTATATTTACAAAGAAATGATTTAATATATTCCATTTAATTAACTTATAACTGTATTTCTAAATGCTAAACTAATACTAGAATTGGTAACTTTAATACTATATAAGTTAGTAGTTTTATTTGTTTAATTTTGCTTAGTATGTGTATTGCTGGGATAACTGACTGTCATATCTAAGTAATATGCTAATTAGAAGTTTTAAAGTGCAGGTGATTTTATTTTCTTTGTTCCTATGTAACATGTTCCTTTCACATGTCATTTATGAAGTGACACTTAAAGAAAGCTTGAGAACAAAATAAAGCTCCAGTTGTGTCAGAATACTGGATTCTTGCTTGCCTTCCTTCCTGCCTTGAGATGTTCTGAAGAAAAGTTAGGTCAAAGTTCATCACTGATGTGTGTAAAAAAAAAAAAGAAAGGAACTTTCGATGTCCTTCAAGAATGCAACTGCAGTCATAACATGTGGGTTGTCCTGCCTCAGGCAGCCCTCGGTTGGCCGGATTCCAAAGTCTGGGTCCGACATCGGCTGATGTCGCATTTCTCTCCGACGTCAGAGTGGCTGGAGTACATAAGCATCAGCCGACGCCATTTTCTCCAGTCTTTCTTGCCGTGCGGTGCCCGAAGCAGAAGCGGTTTGCAAGTGCCGGTCGGTCAGCTCCTGTATTCTACTACCGAAGTCATCAAAAAAGCTAAGTACCCCGTTGGGGACATTTTCTTGCCTCAGCCGATGTCAGAAATTACTAAAAAAGTTAACAATTGTCTTTTTTGTGGTAAACAAATACCTCATAAGGATTTCCACTCTTACTGCCTCCCTTGCCTGGGCCCAGACCACGACGTCTCGGCCTGTGTAGCCTGTGCTCGCTTCAACAAGCGCACTCTCAGGCACCGGGCGGAGTTCGCTGAAGATTTTTTCGGGGATAATTTTGCTTACACCATGCCGTCGGATCTTCTGACATCGTAAACTCCCAAAAAGCGAAAAGACCAGGACCAACATCCTCGGCCCGCGTCTACCACCGACTCCACGCCAAAACCTAGCGCGAGTGCTCCGGTTCCCTCTGAGACGGTCTCGCCACCGCTCCGAACTGAAGACACCACATTACCGACGACTCCGATTCCAGACATTACTCCGACGCCAGTTATATATTTTCCTCCAGATACCGAAACTGAGGAAATGCCCGAGACCATTGCTGTAGACAAGGTCACTCCTGCACGTGGAGCTGCCAGGCCCCCTATGACCATGTCTATTAAGGCCTACACTAGAGCTAAGGCAGCCAGCAAAACAAAGCATATTACTTCTAAATCCTTACCTCAGCCGACTCCGGAGACACAAATTATGTCCATGGCTGCTGATTTAATTTCTATGATTAGAGGTTCACAGGCCCATCCTGAGAGGGCATCCCAGCCTCCTCCTTCTGATAAAAGGCCCCGGGTTGAACCCTCTGACCCTACTCCTTCTGATGAAGATTCTGAGGGCTCTGTCCACTCTGATAGCCAGGAAGAGCTTTTCCAGACCTATGAAGACTCGGATGCAGAAGATTCCATCCCTTCGGCCTCCCCTCCTGAGGATATTTCTTTTGGGGAAGTTCTGCACACCATGAGGGAACATTTCAAGTGGCAAGGTCAGGAATATTCTGATTCTAGGAAACGCCTTAGGACTTTCCTTAAGAAGCCTCAGCACAGGCCCTTAGCTATTCCTCCTGTACTTGATGTTCTGGATGATTTGTATTCTGACTCTAGTGCTACCCCTGATTCTCTTCCTCCTGCTCCAGCCAAGCCAGACAGGTATTACAGGGTCCCAGAAACTCATTCCCATTTATTCAGGGCCCATACTGCTGATTTGGAAACTATTTCACAGGGGCCTAAAGGAGTTTCAGCCTCCACCTCAAAAAATCCTTTGCCCTCCAACAGGGAAGCTAGGTCATTAGAGAGATGGGGCAAAAAGGTTTACACATCCACTACCTTATCTATGAGAGCTTTAAATTGCCTTTTTCATATGTTACAATATCAGGATTATCTCTTAGAAGATTTACAAAAAACATTAGCTTCTCCTGATCCTTTAGACAGGAAGACTTTGCAGGAAGCTGTACATAACACTCAGCAAGTAAGCAATCACTTTCTGCAGTGTGGATATGATGCACTGGAAGCTTCATGAAGGGCAGCTATGACAGGGGCAGTGATTCGTAGACATGCTTGGTTAAAAGATCAACCTCTACCAGATCATGTAAAAGCAAAACTTCTGGATGCACCTTTGGAAAAGAACAAGCTTTTTGGTGCAAATGCTAAGGATGTGTTAAAGACCATCGCAGAAAAAGCAAAATCAGTTCAGACTGTGAAAGATTTCCTCCAGGTTCAACCCCCCAGATTCAGTAGGAATTGGCCTTCAAAAAACTGGTCCTTTCCTAATCCAGAAAAGTTTCAAATGGGTAAGAACAGACGTGGCCGAGGAAGAGGCCAATACAGAGGCCCTTACAGGGGACGACAATGGCAGCCAGGAAACCAAAGAAGTGACGCAGGGGTTTCACCTGCCCAACAACCACAAACTCAATGACTTTCCTCTACTACCGCCTACCAGGGAACAACTAGAAGCCCCCTTGGGGGAAATTATCTCTGTTTGCAGAAAACTGGCACAGACTGACAAAGGACAAATGGATTTTGGACATTATAGACCGAGGGTACAGGTTTCATTTTCATACCTTACCAAGAAAACAAGGCATGCCAAACCTACCACAAAATCAGAGGGCAGAGGCTATCAAGCAAATCACTCTGCTGACTCGAATGAAAGCAATAGAAAGAGTTCCACAACAAGAACAAGACCAGGGTTTTACTCAAGACTGTTCCTTGTTCCAAGAAAAGAATCTCAATGGAGACCAATACTGGACTTGTCCGCATTAAACACCTTTCTCATAGTACCAAAGTTCAAAATGCTGACTCTACAGCAACTCCTTCCCATGCTGGGCAAGGAGTCGTGGCTGATTACTCTGGACCTCAAGGAGGCATACCTGCATGTCCCTATCAGACACTGCTGCAGAAGATACCTCAGATTTCTTGCAGGGTCAGAGCATTATCAATTCTCAGCATTGCCATTTGGCTTATCTACTGCGCCCAGAGTATTTTCAAAATGCCTGGCTTCAGTAATTGCTCATTGCAGGCTCCAGGGTATACAAATTTACCCGTTCCTGGACGACTGCCTCATACAAGCGGACGACAAATTGCTGTTGACAAAAAACCTGGATTATGTCATACGATTACTTCAAGCTCTGGGATACACAGTCAACTTCCAAAAGTCAAGACTGCAGCCATCCCAGCAAATAATCTTCTTAGGAGCCAAACTAGACACAGCCTCTCAGATGGCTTACCTGACAGAAGACAAGCAAGAGAAGTTAACTCATTACTTCAAAGGTTTAGCAAAACTCACCCAGATGACTGCAAGGAGATTCCTACAGGCCCTGGGTTACATGGCATCCTGCATTCTACTGGTTCCATTAGCAAAACTACACATGAGAAAGCTTCAATGGTACCTAAAAAGCATTTGGTCTCAACACAGCAACAACTTGGAGACAATCATACCACTCATTCCATGCCTACAAAAGGAATTCCTATGGTGGGCCTCGGTGAGCCAGGAAAACACAGGTATGTCATTCAAGAAACAACAGATAACACAGACCATGACTACAGACGCCTCAGACCTTGGATGGGGGGCGCACATGGAAGGCAGGTGTATACAAGGACAATGGTCTCCAAAGGAAACACATCTGCATATAAACCAAAAGGAAATGCTGGCAGTAATGCATGCCATCGAGGCTTTTCAACACCAACTCCAGCAAGGCCATTTAATGATACGGACAGACAACACCACTGTGATGTGGTACATAAACAAGCAGGGGCACCCACTCTTACCCCTTTGCAGACTGACAATGCAGCTTTGGGAGAAATCACTGAGCATAAACATCCAGTTACAATCCCAGTTTGTTCCAGGAAAAGACAATGTGTTGGCGGACAGCCTAAGCAGGAATTTCACAGATCCACACGAGTGGAGGTTACATCCGAAGGCCTTCAGACAACTCACTTCGACATGGGGCAAGCCAGAAGTGGACCTATTTGCCTCTCACCTCAACCATCTTCTACCAAAATTTTGCACAAGGACATACCATCAAAAAGCTTGGAAAATAGATGCCCTCTCATTCAACTGGAACTCCCTAGCAATCTATGCATTCCCACCTCTGCCACTGATGACCTCAGTATTACTAAAGATCAAAGCAGAGAAGCCCAAGGGAATCATAATAGCTCCGGATTGGCCAAGACAACACTGGTACCCACTACTACGGAGCATATGTCACACCAGGAGGTGGGCCCTCCCCCAGTGGCCTCTACTTTTGTCTCAACACAACTTTGAAACACTGCATCCAAATCTTCAGACACTGCAGCTAACAGCCTGGGAGATCCCATAAATAACTTCAGCTTATCTCTCTCCAAGGAAGTTCAGCGGATACTAACAGAGGCTCAAGACCATCCACCAGAAAGGTTTACTTAGCAAAGTGGAAAAGATTCAGCAATTGGAATACCAGCAAGGGACATGATGCATCATTGTTGAACATCCCACTCATCTTGGAATATTTGGCAGATATGTTAAAGAACGGCCTCTCATATTCTTCCATAAAGATACATGCATCTGCTATTTCAGCTAGATACAACACTGATCCTCCTGTTTTTCTCACCCCTTACTAAGGCAATTCCTCAGGGAATCAAGAACATTAAGCCACCAAGAAAGGCCCCAGTGCCAGCCTGGGACCTCAATTTTGTCTTAGAAAACTGACTCTACCTCCATTTGAGCCAGCAGCTTCAGTTGACTTGCAATTTCTCTCATGGAAGACAGCTTTCCTGTTGGCAATTACCTCAGCAAGAAGGGTTTCAGAGCTACAGGCCCTAATGGCAATACCACCCTTTATTATTTTTCATAGAGACAGAGTTTCATTAAGGACCAACCCTACTTTTATGCCAAAGGTGGTATCTAGGGTTTCTTTAAATCAAGCCATTCATCTGCCTGCTTTCTTCCCCAATCCTGAGAATAAGGGGGAAAGACTGTTGCATACCTTGGACATTCATAGACAACTTCGATACTACCTGGACAGAACCAAGGCCAGTAGGAAGTCTGAACAACTTTTTGTAGCTTACGCCCCTGCAGTCCAAGGAAAAGCAATTTCAAAACAGACTATTTCTAAATGGATTGGACATTGCATCAGATTCTGTTATTCCTTTCATGGAAAGACTGTTCCAGCCAATGTCAGACCACATTCCACCAGAGCTACAGCCACCTCTACAGCATTCTTAAGAGGGGTGCCTACCAAGGACATTCTAGAAGCTGCTACATGGAGCTCCGTGCATACATTCTCCAAACACTACAATCTCCCTCTATACACCAGATCCAGAGCAGGCTTTGCTTCGGCAGTCCTGCAGGGCTTGATTGCCACACCATCTCTTTCCTAGAGCATACCTCCTCCTCCAGCTAAGCTATGGTATTCTACCCACATGTTATGACTGCAGTTGCATTCTTGAAGGACATAGTACAGTTTTGTACCTACCATAAATGTAGATGTCCGATAGACATGCAACTGCAGTCGGATTTTCCCTCCCTCCATACCCCTCTATGCCTAGGGTCCACTCCTATCCCTGTTACTCTTAGCTGGGGATATCTGTTATGGTGTATTTGTTTTATTGCTCATTTATTTGTTTGGAATCCTGTTTTTGTCTTCCAATTTGATTACAGCCTTCCTTGGAGGGCACCTGGCATCTGGGGCAAGAAACACTGAAGAAAATGGCGTCGGCTGATGCTTATGTACTCCAGCCGCTCTGACGTCAGAGAGAAATGCGACATCAGCCGACGTCAGACCCAGACTTTGGAATCCGGCCGACCGAGGGCTGCCTGAGGCAGGACAACCCACATGTTATGACTGCAGTTGCATGTCTATCGGACATCTACATTTATGGTAGGTACAAAACTGTACTTTTTCTTTCTTTTTTTCAAATATATATGTGAGAGATCTCAAAATAACATCTTTTTTTCTTTTTTTAATAGTGAAGAATTGGCAAAACAAAAGCTACATTAATGTTTTATATTGCACTGTTTCTGACATATAATTTTCTTACATTTTGCTGAATGCTAAAAGTGCATGCTGTAGTGATATACTATATCTGTACATATTAATGGAAAGAAGTAAAGTTAGATGTTTGTTACTGATTAGCAGGGCCAATGTTAGCATTGTGGGGGTCCCAAGCAAATGTCACTCTTCAAGCAAATGTCACTCATCAAAGGCAGCCACCTGTATACATACCTGACCTGAAAGTGACAAAATGATTACAGTAATGTTTGCTACCTTCTTGCTCCTAGACAGTGTGTTTCCTCTACACAAGCTATAATAGCCTTCTTTGTACACCACTGAGGTCTGTTAATAGAAAAGTAAAAGAAAAAATTACCACACTGTCTTCAGCCCAAACACGGGCTATAATGACTTAATGTGCACACCTCTATTGTTTGACTGTGATAAAAATTAAAGAAGTAATAACCACACAATCCCCCTCCACATAACCTACAGCAGCTTTTGGTACACACACATCTGAGCAGGGCTGATTTTAGAATGGTTGAGGGTGAGAGCACAGACCATTATTAACTTTATCCCAACAAGGTCAGCCCTGTTCAGGTTAAAGAGCATAATCAGAAAATTAATACATTTTTTTCTCATTTTTCTCCAACCAGCAACAGCTTTTTGGGGCCCCTACAAAGTCAATGATAATTAAGTGATAATTAAGAGAGCCCCCTGTATCAATTTATACATTATGGGGAGTGTGGCCTCCTCTGACTTCTTGAAGATCGAAGTATCTGTATGTTCTGTGATATATTTTATGCATTATATTTGAAATATAACTATTTGTTAGCTATATTTTTTATTGATACGCAGAAGAATAATGTATGTGTCCTGAAATTATTGGATGTATGTACAGATAAAAATCAGTGATACATTTTGCACACACCCACACATGCACAAGCCATAGACTGAATGCTGTTTAGCAGTCATCAAACAGCAGCAAGGGTAAGTCACTTTTATTTACCTCAGTGAAGAGTAATTCATATGCATCACTGTCTTTGATTTCACAGACCTTCCTGGTTTTGTTTGTACTTTTGCTCTGTCCTTTGTAAAATGTTTGTTTTGCTGGTAAATCATTCAGAATTACAGACAGTCAATAAATCCAGACATTAGAGTTTTATATAGATAGCGAGATAGTATAATAGTTTGTCCATTTGAGAAGCAAACTAGCTTTAGAAAAAAATAAAATAAAATTGCACAGTTATGTGATGACTTAAAAAAATCTACACATATTAGCTAACAGAAGTAAGATGTTAAGCAAAATTGCACAAAATCAATAATATCAGAAATCCTCACACTAATAAGCTTATTTCAGGCATAGAGGAAATGTTTAATATTTTAAAAAAATTCCATGAGGATCTTAATAAAGATAAAAATAATAATCCTGATGATTATATAACTGACAAATATTTAAAGAAAAATGTTACTAATAAACTTAATGACCAACAAATATCTCTGTTGAATAAACCTATTATCTTAATACAAGTTAAAGAAGCTTATAAAAAAGGAAAAATGGCAAAGCTGCAGAGTTAGATTGTTTAGGAATTAAATTATATAGTCTGCTTCCATTAAATATTTTAGTATTACTGAGTGATATTTTCAGGGTAATTCAAAGTGACAAAAGAATTCCTCATAAATGGAAATTTTCTGTAATCTCAACTATACTTAAACAAGGAAAGGATAATAAGTTAGTTTCCTCATTAGACCTAATTCATTATTAAATGTAGACTGTAAAATATTTACTTATATATTTGCTGCAAGATTAAGAGATATTATAAATAAATTAATTGACAAAGATCAAACAGGATTTATAGTCAATAGATGAATGTGTGATAATATAAAAAGGGTAGTAACTATCTTAGATTTACAGAAAGGAATGAACAAGTAATCACCCCTAATTTGTTTAGATATCAAGAGAACTTTTGATTCTGTGGAACTAGTTGTATAAAACTTTAGAAGCAATTGCATTTCCAGAACAATTTATTGGAATATTAATTTAAACTGTATAGAGACTCCAAAGCAAATGCTAAAATTGGATCTTACATTTTTCAAGGATTCACTTTAAACAAAAGCAGAAGGCAAGGATGCCCTTTGCCCACTCTACTATTTGCATTAGTTATCAAACTCTTAGCTAATAGCATAAGAAGCAATGAAAAAATTATGGATTCTCAATTAACAAGGATTCCCAATCTAAAATACAGATTTTTAGAAATTATATTTTACTAACTATCGGAGATTTAAATTATTCAATTAAAGAAATAGATGAGGAATTTGAAAAGTTTCAAGAAGTATCGCTGCTGAAATTTAATAATAATAAAACTGAAACATTAGTGTTAAATCAATTACTAGTTAGTAAATTTAAAGATAAATATAAATATATTGGGAAGAAAAATACTTAAAATATTTAGGAATAAAAATCTATCAATATGTGAGTAAGATGATTAATAGTAATTTTGAAAAAAATTGAAAAAGTGTTACTTCTTATTAGAAAAAATGGAATGAACTTTTATTTTTTTTTTACTTTTGAGGAAAGGTTAATACTTATGATTATACAACCCAAGATTATATATATATATATATATATATATGGGTCTAGGTTAGAACGTCGACAGATGGGAAGACCGACAGCGAAATCACCGACGCGAGAAGATCGACGGATGAAAACACCGACGCGGAGAACACCGAGATGGGGAAAGGATGTGTAAGTATGCGGTAGTGACGGACGTTAGGGTGCGAGTAAGGTAAGTGTGCGATGTTGGCGGTCTGTAGGGGTAGGGGTGGGTTAAGTGAGTTAGGGTTAGGGCGCGAGTTAGGTAAGGGTGCAGTAGTGAATGTTTTGGGTTAGGGCGGTTAAGTGAGTTAGGGTTAGGGCGAGTTAGGTAAGGGTGCAGTAGTGAATGTTTTGGGTTAGGGGGTTAAGTGAGTTAGGGTTAGGGAGCGGGTTAGGTTAGTGTGCGATAGTGACGGACCTTAGGGTTAGGGTTTCGGTTAGGGTAGTGGATAGTTGTGTATGTAAGGTTTAGTGTTTGTTTGTTAGGATTTAGGTGTGCTTGTGTTGTGTGTGTGGTTTTTGGTCAGGGAATTTGTTTTGTTTATTGGTTGTTGGATGCTGTGTTGAGTGTGTGTGGTGTCGTGTTTGTGAGCTGTCGATGATGTGGTGTCGGTGATGTCGTTGTCGATGTTGTGTGCTGTCGGTGTTATAACCTAGAACCATACTCTGCATCCAGCAGAGTAATCCAGGCTGCAGAGAGCTGAATAAGCGACTTTTCTTGATACTAAGTATATTTTTGTTGCTTTCCACATCTGAATACCTAGCGACTGTATTTCGCCTGCCTTTCTGTTACATTGAAGCTGTTTTTACTGCATTTAACTTAATATTGCACTTGGAATCCCTGTTTGTTACTATTTGACTGTATTTGTAGCAAATTCTTCTGTGTAAGCTGTAGTAGCTGATTCATAGCATTTATAAGTGTTTGCTGTACCTGTTTCTGCCTGTTTTGTGAAAAAAAAAGAAAAAAGAAAAAAATATCTCTTGTTTTTCCTGCTTTACTAGTTTAGTCCAGTTTCAGAGTTGCTGATTCCTGGGCTTTGGTTGTAGTTCCTGTGTACTGTTTCCTTGCCTTATTTGGGGGAGAGGAAGTTACCTTGCTTACCAGTGGGAGTGGGAAGCATTGAGCTGCCTTTTGTCCAGTTTTGTGAGGTTTCAGCCAGTAACTAGTAGTTTATTGGTCGTTTTGGGCCAGTTTCTAGCTTTTTCCAGCCCCCTGGTATAAAACGCGCTAAACGCGCGTTAGAGCGATTTAGCGCGGAGCTGCCACTGTTGCACACTAGGGCAGCGCCGGTTAGGCAGGTTTAAACTATTCGGGCTACCTAAAGTCCACTCTTCAAATTTTCCCTTAAAACTACCTTCCTCGAACTATACTACTGATCTAATCAGCGTATCCTATAACTAAAAAGATCATCTCCACTTGACTCCAAGTAGACTATTCTCTATCTGTTAAACCTAGCACTTGCTCCTACAGTACTTATTACCTTGATACGGCACTCTTGTCATAGATAGTACCCCAAAAAGGTAACCCCCCATTTCTCGGTCACCCACGTCCCCCTGAATCTTTTTAAAGTTTTTGTCTATCCTTCTAGCATGTTGAGGGATCAGTTGCTAGTATCCTCTCCTGCTCAGCTGGTGAACCTGGGAATACTGAGGCAATGTTACAATTGCCTCATGTACACAGACAACCCTCTCCTCCTCCCACAAAACACAAATACATGCGAGAGATGCAACTATACGGCCAAACTGGAGGCTGAGCTCTCTCAACACAGGACTGGCAAGACCAGTCAGGAGGAGAAGGTTACCACACACACTATAGACCCAGTCTCACATAGCACCATTACAACCTCAAATCATACACATAAACACACAAAGACATACTCGGAGGCTCTGATCAAAAATCTACCAAAACAGCAGAGGCCACCAAAGCAGACACCCAAACAACCACCACCTCAGAACACAACACCTGCAACACATAGACCTCACAGTCAGAGTGTCAAACAGTCACAGCCCTTAAGGCCAAACACAATGCCAGACACACTAGTCATTGGTGACTCCATAGTCAGACACACTGACGTCCCGCTCACCAGACTGAGTAAGGAGAAGGTCACAGTAAGCTGCCTGTCGGGCGCTAGAATCTGCCACATAACGCAAGCACTCAGGTCTCTCAACAGCAAGTACAAATATGACTCAGTCATTGTCCACGCTGGTGTAAACGACCTGAGACGCACCTCCTTGGACTACATGAAAAGAGACATTGAGGAGCTCTCTGATTATGTAGCCCAGGCAGGTATGACCCTGACCTTGAGCAGTATCCTACCTTCACCAAGAGTGATGCCACAATACAGAGATAAGATGATCAGCTTTAACAATTGGCTTAAACACTGGTGTCATTCAAAGGGGATCCAGTATCTGTCTGCCTGGGATGACATGCTGGACAAGCCACGCTGCTTCGCAAGGGACGGCTTGCACCTGTCACCCTGGGATTCGGATATTGGCAAAGGCTCTTGCCACCCCATAGTGCCTTTTAGGCAAGGCTCAAATTCTAAACCTCCCACCCTAGAACACAAATAAGGAAAAAAACTAAGGGTAATGCTGCTCAATGCCAGAAGTCTAAATCTCAAAATGCACGCACTCGAGGCCCTTCTCAGTATGGAGAACATCGATGTCTGTGCTGTGACAGAAACCTGGTTCAAGGCTCCTGAGAGCACCCCAGCGCTATCAGGTTTTACCTCATATCATGCGTTCCGGCCCCAAAATCCGGACAATACCAAGAAAGGAGGGGGGTATCCATATTCATCAAGGACACCCACACCTCAAGACTGGTGGCAACGCACGATGCATCGGAGACGATCCAGGTGCAATTAACCATAGGCAAGACTGCTCTGCAAATTGTAGCATGTTACAGGCCACCCTCACAAACTCAGGAACCTCACATGGCCTTCCTGAAAACACTAGAGGATAAATGTATCACCAAACACCATCATACTAGGTGACTTCAATTACCCTAATATAGACTGGGAACACTACTCAAGCCCAAACACCCTAGCCCAAAAGTTCCTGGAATTCATAAACTCAAATGCAATGGAACAACTAGTCACCATCCCCACAAGAGGAGATAACATACTTGATCTCATCATCACGAACATGGGAGCACAATGTTCAACACCGGAAGTATACCCCTCACTGGTGAGATCAGATCACAAACTAATCTCACTGGAGGTCCTCATCCCACCCCGACCTGAAATAAAAAGTACCACAGTAGAGAACTTCTCAAACGCCGACTTCACACTTCTAAAGACTAGTGTGGTCTCCTTTAAGGCCCCGAGGCGGAAAACAGTACTCAAGCCGCTGAATCACTTACAAACACCTTCTACCAGCACCTGCAGGACTGCATGGATAAGGCAATCCCAAACAAAACAAAGACTCTTAGTACCAAAGGCAAGCGTCCAGTCTGGTGGACCCCAGCCATAAACAAACTCTACAATAAAAGGAGGAAGCTACTACAAGATAGAGCAAAATCCTTAAAAGGTAAGACACCCTTGATCACTATAAGTAAAATACTAAGAGCTCTCATAAAATCATCCAAAGCAAATTTCGAGAGAAAAATAGCTAAAGACTCAAAAGACAATCATAAGGCCTTCTTTAGCTATGTTAGAAACCTAGGAGGAAACTCCCAGATATGCTCAGAACTAGTTCAAAATGATGTGAAGATTACTGATCCTACAGACATTGCCAACATACTGGCTGACAGGTTCAGTGCAAACTTCTCCCCGCCCCAAAAGGAGAGATATCCATACCAAACGATTGCAGCCCCCAAACATCTCCAGCGCCCAAGTGAGAACTGCTCTCTCCAAAGCAAAAACACAGCATCCATGGGACCTGATGGTGTCCCCGGCTGTGTGCTCCATGAACTCAATGAGGAATTAAACCCACAGCTAGGACAGCTGTTTAATCAAAGTCTTACCTCTGGATACGTACCCACGGAGTGGCGCACTGCAACTGTGGTCCCACTTCACAAAGGCGGTGCCTCCACCGACCCTGGAAATTACCGCCCATTAGCTTGACAAGCCTTATCTGCAAAGCCATGGAGAGGATCATAATGGACCTCATAAATAAAGACATAGGGAATTTGCAGACTTTGGATCCAACCCAGTTTGGCTTTGTCAAAGGCAGATCATGCCTTTTAAACTTGGTTGACTTCTTGAAACAGTCACCAAAGCCATTGACGAGGAAAGGCAGTCCATACAGCCTACCTCGATCTGGCTAAGGCCTTCGATACAATACCCCACTCGGGTATCATTGAAAAACTCATCAGCTTAAATGTTAACCCATACATCACAAGATGGGTTGCAAACTGGCTGAGTGACAGAACCCACAGGGTCAGAGTTGCTGGCGCCATGTCAGACTCAAAGCCTGTCACAAGTGGTGTCCCACAGGGCTCAGTCCTGGGCCCACTCTTGTTTGGCATCTACTTTTCCGAAGTACAAGCAAACACAGGAGGGTTATGGCTGACAAAGTTTGCAGATGACTGCAAACTGGGCGCCATAGTAGAAAACACATCTGACACAGATATCCTTCAGAAGGGTCTCACAGAAATGGATAACTGGTGCCAGAGCCACGGCCTGAAGTTAAATGCCAAAAAATGCATAGTCATACCCTTTGGGAAAAACAAGGTTACCCCTAGCTACCAAATAGGTGGCAATCCACTGAGCACAGAAGAAGTTATCAGGGACCTGGGGACCCAGGTTGATAGTAGTCTGTCATTCGACACCCATGTAGCTAAAGTAGTTAGGAAGACCTTCTACATTGCCCACCTTATCATGAAGGATTCTCATCTAGATCAAGGGAGGTCATAGTCTCCCTTTACTCATCACTCATCAGACCAATGATTGAGTACAATGCCCCATTCGGGATGTATCTGACCCGACACTTGCAGCAGCTGGAGAGGCCACAAAAGTTCCTCACCAAAAGGATAAAGGGTCTCAAAAATCTGTCCTATGCTGCCCGACTGAAAGAACTCCAGCTCTATTCAGTCGCCACCGCTTGCTCAGAGGTGACCTTTGCCTAACATACAAGGCCATGTCAAACCCAGATTTGATGAATATGCTTCACCTCAAAAATCTAGATCCATCAGAGCCACAAGGGCGGAGACTTAAACCTCGACACGGCTATTAATAGGACGTGCTGGAGGGATAGATTCATCACCCAAAGACTCCCTATGCTGTGGAACAAAATCCCGGTACATGTGAGGCAGAGCACCTCGCTGGCCTTGTTCAAGAGAAATCTTGAC
Source organism: Protopterus annectens (assembly GCF_019279795.1). Taxonomy (NCBI): domain Eukaryota; kingdom Metazoa; phylum Chordata; order Ceratodontiformes; family Protopteridae; genus Protopterus; species Protopterus annectens. The sequence continues at coordinate 1,549,532,572 of NC_056743.1, forward strand.
CAATGGATGGGAGATCGCAGATATACCCCAGGGATTACCTCAGTGTCACTGCTCGACAGAGGCACAGCAAAATAATGGGTATAGTTCCCCATACTAAAGGGGTGGCGTAAGCCACAAAACGATGGGCTAGGCTTGTAAATGCCCTCGGGCAGATAGCCTAGTATGAACCTATGAACCTATGAACCTATATATATATATTCACTTCAGAAGACAGTAAGCCCAAAATCTTGAATTTCAAAAGACTGAAACTCAAAATACTGAATCTCAGAATACTGAAAACCTACAGGATACCAACACTTACTACATTCCAGCAGAAGTAGGTACAGAAACAAATACAAGACAAACCATATTAGTTTTCTTCAAGTGGCTGCACCTCACACACACACACACACACACACACACACACACACACACACACACACACACACCCTGCTACTTAAATATATCAACTCCGCTATCGCACTTCACTACACTAACATGAGTTATGTTGTAGTATAGCAAGTTAGAAGGGAACATGACTAAGGTTACAACAGGCAGTCATCAAATACATAATGGTATGTTTGTCATTTTGTTCTGTGGAGTGCAGTCTCGAAGTTGATATATTCAAGTAGCAGGGGGTGTAGGGGGGCATTCAATAGCTTTAATACCTGACAAAAAAACTTTTAAAGAAAATGGAAAAAAATGTTAACTTCATTCTTATGGTATCCTAAAGCTGAGAATTGCTTATAGAAATCATATAAGATATGGGAGTATGGCGGTATTAGCTTCCCAGATGTAAAATCTTATTCTACTGTTGCAGATTTTATCTCTGTTATACTCTGGATACACTCATTAGTCAATAGAAAACCATTCAGGAGCAGATTATAGTAAATTCTTATAAGTTTATCAAATATGATAAATTAGAAATGTATAACAATCCTTTCATCTGGTTAATAAAATTTGCCTTTGAAGGAAATTAATTTCAATCTTTAGACTCTGCAAATATGAAATCAATTCTTAAAACAGTTTATAGGTTCATAGGTGCTTACTGCTGTATTGACCCAAAGGTCTTTATAAGCTTAGCCGTGTGTACCCAATATAATACCAGGGAAACCCAAAATAAAGGATTGTGCCAAAACTCAATATCTTAGTTAGCAACAACTGCCCATATCTAGGAGGGTCATGGGTGAAATCCCCGGCAGGAATTTATGGTTTCCCATCCAGTCATCCAGGCTGCGCTTAAACAGGTTCATAGAGGAGTACTGTTAGATGTGAATTAGTAGCCTATTACAGAGGAGTGGTACCACTGAGAAACATGTCTGTCTCTCCAGCAGTTCCTAGGTGCCTGGAGTGGGTGCCACTTGTTTAATTTGACTTGTGGATGTGCAGCATTTCCATTAGGCATAGATCTCAGATTGCTCTGTTGGCCAGGCACAAGTCTACTCTAAGTAGTCTGTATGGTACTGAGTACAGTGACAGTCAATTCAGTCTGTCAATGTATGACATGTGCTGGAGATCCTGAATTGTCTTGGTTAGAAATTTCTGAGGTCTCTCAAGTTGCTGCAGATACCTCATAAGGTACATACAAGAGGAAGCATTGTACTCAATTATTGACCTGGTGAGGGTTGAGTACAGGGGAGTTATGATCTCTTTCATTCTTGAGGCAATGCCTTTGCTAATGAAGTATGTGATGTAGAATGCATTCCTTACCACAGCAGACACATGGATGTCAAAATTTAGGCTACAGTCAACTTGCATTCCCAAGTCTCACACTACTGAGTTGTTACTTAGGGTATTATTATTTATATGATAGTTTGCAGGGATATAATTTTTAATGAAGGGGATGATAATGTATTTTTAGCACTGAGTTGAGTCCATGGATTTGGCATCAGTCATTGGTTTGTGTAAGTCCCTCTTGAAGTCTATTGACATATTTTGTGGAGTCAGTGATTGCACCAAATTTACAGTCATCAGCAAACTTAGTCAGCCACAGCCCTTCTGTTTTGGCCTGAACTTCTGAAAAGCATATTCCAAACAAGAGGGGACCCAGCACTGACCCCTGTGGAACCCCACTGGTGACAGGTCTACTGGTTGAGGTAAAGTCCCCAACTTTAACTGAGTGTGATCTGTTGGTGAGCAGGTTAGCAACCCACCTGATGACATAATGGTTGATATTCAACTGGGAGAGTTTATCTACAAAGCGTGAATGTGGGATTGTGTCAAAGGTCTTGGCTAAGTCAAGGTAGGCTGTATGCACAGATTTGCCTTTGTCTATGGCTGTGGTGATGTTTTCAAAGAAGTCCAATAGGTTTAACAGGCATGGCCTGTCTTTGACAAAACCAAAATGTGTCGGATCAAGGGTTTGAAGATCACCTATATCCTTATTTATAAGGTCCATGATGATTCATTCCATGATCTTACAGATAAGGGTGGTTAATTTGGGGTCTGTAGTTCCCAGGGTCTCTTGATGTACCCTGTTTATGAAGGGGGATGACAGCTGCTGTTTTCCATTCAGCAGGGACAAAACCAGTACTCAGGCTATGGTTGAAAAGAGTACTTAATGGAGTTGTTAACTCATGTTTTAGTCCATTTAAAATGCATTCTGGGATGCCATCTGGTCCCATAGCGGCTGTGTTTTTGCCTTGGAGACAGCATTAATGACTTGCACTTTGGAGATGCAAGGTGGGGGGGATGTAGAGGGAATGCTTTGTGGAATGTTTGGAGGAGACGGGGGGGGGTGACATTTTTTCCAAACATGTCGCTAATAGGTTAGCTATTTTTGCGGGATCAGTGTGTGTGTGTGTGTGTGTGTGTGTGTGTGTGTGTGTGTGTGTGTGTGTGTGTGTGTGTGTGTGTGTGTGTGCGTGTGTGTGTGTGTGTGTGTGTGTGTGTGTGTGTGTGTGTGTGTGTGTGTGTGTGTGTGTGTGTGTGTGATGCCATCCACAGCTAGTTCAGCACATGTCAGGGTCCTACGTTTTAGGTTATGGATATAGCTGAAGAATGCCTTATGGTTATCCTTAGCTATGGTTGCTAAATTTTTTTGAAGTTGCCCTTAGTGGATTTTATAAGTTGTCTTAATTGTTTATTCAACCAGAGGAGGGTGTTGTTCCAGTGCTGAGGCCTCTCTTTTTATTCTTAGACAACTTCTTCCTCTTGTTGTATAACTTATGTATGCTAGATGGCCACCAAGAAGGCTTTTTTTTTTTTTTTTCTTTAGGATCTTGTTTTGATCCCATCAGGTACAGCAGTGTCAATACATTTGTATATGTGATTGTACAGGGTATTTGTGTATACCTTAGTATTGTTGTCAATGCCACCTGTAGGAACAGGAGCTTGGAAATGATTTTTTCCATCCATTAAAAGGATATAATTAGCTTTCGTGAAAATTTTTATCCTGATTTCACCTAACAGGGATACAAGTGTTATAGCTACTGTGACAGCCTCTCTACTCCAGATCAGTAATCAAGGAGCCCCAATCCTCACCGCTGACACCAGTGAGAGACACCAGTGAGAGACAGTCACTAAAAACAGCAATGAATTTACCCAGCATTTTCAGATGCAGCTCTCTGCATCAAACACAGTTTACCCCAAAGCACACAGAAAACACGCTCAAGACCTGGGACTGGACTATCTGTCTCTCCAGATCCAAAACAAGACTCACTTTGGCGGACTGTGCCCCAGTTATGAGTAGCTGACACACCCACATCTGGGTATTTGATTTTCATGCGCGCACACACACACACACACACACACACACACACACACACACACACACACACACAGACACCCCCCCCCCTCCACACACACACACACACACACCTGGGAAAGGCTGGCAAAGATTTACTAGCTGTGCCCCTTCTGCCCAGACTACAAGGTAACCACACTGCCACCAGTCAATACGTCTAAGGCTCTTACAAGGGTATCCAATTATACTGAGTAAAATCAATACTAATATAAATGGTAGAGTGTAACCAAAGCAGCAAGGCTTTTCAGAGTGGCGAAGGCATCACTAAAATAAGCATAAGTACTCTCAAGATTTTAAAAGTGTCCTCTAAAAGACCAGCCACAATGAAAAGTATAAAAATATTTAATAATAAATAACAAAATAGAAAACATGAGAATACTAAGTATTTAAGTACAATAAAAAAACAGAGTTTCAATCACAGGAGAAATAAAAATAATACAGTTGGACAGATTCACACAGATGCAGAAAAACAATACTTAACTAATCTCACTGTATTTCCTGACTTTCTAAAGAATAACTGTTCCCTAGATAACTTAATTAATACAGCAAGGCAATATAGGATGCTAAGATACTTACTTCCACAAGGCAAGGTGATGAGCTTCAAATTAACCCTTAACTGAACTCAAACTCAACTCAATTAATTGTGATAACTGTCATAGATCTTTATATAGGTGCCAAAGAAAACAAAACAAAACAAACTGCTATGAGAGTTCCATCCTCTCAGTGCTGGTTATGGAATGACATCACATTTGATCACCCACCTCTGGTACAATGCACACTCAGGGTGTTACTAAGATCTGTTGCAGTATCTGAAAGCTATAGAACAATTTCAAAAACTTCTATTCTTCCCTTCCAGAATTCTTTGTTTAAACATAAAGATTTAATCAGTTATAATAACATTGTTGACACATTTTCAACACAAGCATCTACACAAGTCTGTGTGATAGTTAAATGACACAAAACCATTCAAAAACTCCGGCTAACTATGCTGACATATGTTACACATGCACTTCCCTATTCTCCCTGGTGCAGATGGCAACACCCCACCTTGTCACGTCTACTTCAAATGTGACTCATTTGTGATCAGATATAACCAGTGAGGGTCCTATACTTGCGGTGGTGCAATGGTCACCCATGTTAGGGAGGATCAGGTCGAGAATATTTGAGCCCCTTGTGGGGTTGCATACTATTTGTTCCAGGACAGTAGTGTTAACAAAATCCAGGAACCTTTGTGCAAGCATGTTTGTATTGTATAGGTTTCTCAGTCAATGGAGGGATAGTTAAAATCACCCATGACTAGAATGTTTTGTTGTAATTTGATAGACTCAAGTAGGTCCAAATAAGCAGCATGGGTATCATGGTTCATTGAAGGGGGCCTATAGCTAATAGTGACTTGAAGGGGGGGGTCTTACCCACAGATAGTTGAACTTGGAGTAACTCCATGGAGTTTTGCTGTCTAATCGGTCTAGATGTATATTTATCTTTGATGAAGATAGATACTCTTCCTCCTTTGGTTCTCACATGCCCATTTTGTGGTCTGAAAGTGTGGCAGGCATTGTAGCCTTGCAAGGCTGGGGTACTCTCTGCGACCCTGAACCAAGTTTCTGTGACTGCACAAAGATCAACATCCTCCAGGGAGAGGAGTGCTTCCAGAGAATGCAATATCTGATTTAAACACCTAGCATTTAGCAGCATAACCTTTAATTTATTTGTGAGTAACATTTTCACATTCTTGAGACCTTTCCTAAAAATGGCACTATTGGAGAGGCAAGTGTCTTAGCCAGTAACCGAAAGCCTAGCGGGGACAGGTGAAGACCATCTCTGGCAAAGCTGTGTGGCCTATCAACCATGTCATCCCAGGCTGACAGGAACTGGATCCCCTTAGAATGACACTGGAAACTAAGCCAATTGTTGAAGACATTCATTTTTTGTTTATATCATGGTATCAACTGCGGTGGTGGTGCTGCAATAGTGTTGTCGCCTCACAGTAAGACATTGTCCTGTTTGATTCTCAGCTAGAGCATCCTCTGTGTGGAGACATGCATGAATGGGCGTGCCTTCGTTGACGGTTGTGCGTCAGGGCTGGCAACTCGGCACGTAAAAATCTACTGCCAATCATTAGCAGACCGGAGTTCTGCTGTGACGACCCCTAACCAAGAAAAGCCAAAAGACACAACAACAACATTCTAGGTGAGGGCAGAATACTGCTCAAGGTTAGGGACATACCTGCCTGGGACATATATTCAGAGAGCTCAATCATGTCTATCTTCATATAATCCAGTGAGGAACATCTCAAGTCATTCACACTAACATGAACTATAATGGAGTCATAATGGTACTTGTTGAGAGACTTGAGTGCATGTGTGATATGATGGGTCCTTGCACCCGATAGACAGTTAACCGTAACCTTCTACTTGTCCAGCCTGGTGAGTGGGACATCTGTGTGTTTTAAAAACTCCATTAATGTCAAAATGGAAATTTTTTGTGCCTTCCCACTGCACACATTTCTAGATTTAATGAAACACAGAACAATGTTGATATGGCTGTATTAAAAAGGAATGGGTTGGTATTATGGTCTGATTTATTTGAAAAAGGAAAAGCCAAATCATCAGACTATTTGATGAAAGATTATAAGCTGGATGAATTTGTTAAACAGTAAGAAATTAAACAAAGCTGTAGATAATGTGAGTGAAGAGGAACATATGAACATATGAATGCTATCACTGAAGGTAAATTCACCTACAAAGTAAGCTTGTTCAAGTTACATAAGTTAATTATAAATTAAGTTATGTACCTACCATAACGTTCCATGTTAGTTGTCTTCTCTCGCCTTCTTTCTTGCTGGATGGGTTCAGAGCCGATCCTCGGCTCCGACTCGGCACTTGCTAAGCTCAAGAGCTAATTTTACCAGCTCGAGGCAACCCTATATCCCATGATGCAAGGCGGAGACTACCCAGATCTCGTTTGGTAGCTAAAGAAATAGCAATATTTTCTTCCAACTGAAGAGGAGGAAGAAAAATAACAATACTAAATAACATCATAACCCTCTAGAAAGGATCAACGTAATCTAGTGACACTAGAAGTTGAACAGCTAGAAAAAGGTAATAACCTCTTAATAGAAGATGCATAATCTTCCTGGTCTGACCAGGCTAGGGGGATGGAGGGCGGGACGCAAGAAAGAAGGTGAGAGAAGACAACTAACATGGAACGTTATGGTAGGTACTTAACTTCTAAATGTTAAGTTGTCAATCTCGCCTTCATTCTTGCTGGATGGGACCGGGTCCCTAGCACCTCTATCCTGGGTGGCTCAATGGAACAGACTCTTGAGAACGGTGGAACCAAAATTCGCTCTGTCTCTGGAGGCCAAATCTAATTTGTAATGTGAAACAAAGGTATGAGGAGAGGCCCATGTGGCTGCTGCACAAATAGTGTCTATTGGAAGTCTAGCTTGAAAAGCTGTAGATGTAGCTAGAGCTCTGGTAGAATGGGCTTTTGGGTTAGAAATCAACTCTTTGCCTCTGAGCTGATAAATGTAAGTGATCACAGAAGACAGCCATCTAGATAAAGTTACCTTAGAAACTGGAAGGCCTTTCCTGTTCTCTGCATAGGATAGAAATAGTTGATCAGATTTCCTAAAAATTTTAGTCTTGTCCAGATAATATCTGAGCTGACGGTGAACATCGAGATAATGTAACTTTTGTTCCGCTCTATCAGAATAATTCGGGAAAAATACTGGAAGATCAATGGATTGATTTAGGTTCATCTGCAATGCCACCTTTGGTAAGAAAGATGGATTAGTCCTTAGAGATACCCTGTCTTTGTGGAATATTAGATAGGGAGGGCGAATACAGAGAGCATGAAGCTCAGATACTCTCCTGGCAGAAGTAATGGCAACTAGAAAAAGTGTCTTCCAAGAAAGCAATTTCAAAGAACAGGCAGCTGCAGGTTCGAACGGGGGAAGAATCAAGGATGTTAAAATTAAATTTAGATCCCACTGTGGTGGGGGGTCTCTAATCGGAGGTTTCAATAAAAAGATACCTCGAAGGAATGCCTTGCAAAGTTTATGTGACATAATGTTGTGGTCCAAAAAGCCTATACGAAAATTTGAAATGGCTGCCAGCTGAACTTTCACTGTGGAAGAAGAGGACCCTGAATGAAAAATGTCAGCTAGGAAGTCCAATACCGAATGAATTGGAGCAGTATAGGGGTCTATGTTCCTAGCTTTTGCCCAGAAAGAGAAACGTCGCCATTTACTAGTGTAAATCTTTCTGGTAGAAGATTTTAGGGAAGCTACTATGATATCCCGTACAGGATTAGAAATCATAGGAAGCCTGGCTAAGGATGGAAGTGGAGCAACCAAGCAGTGAGGTTGAGAGAAGGTATGGATTGGTGCAGTTGACCCGACTGGTGGGTCAGAAGACCTGGAACCGGGTCCAGATGCCATGGCTGTACCAAGAGGTAATGATGTAGGAACGGAAACCATATCTGTCGAGGCCAATAAGGGGCAATGAGAATCAACTTGGCTCTCAAGGCGGTTGCTTTCTGAATTAGCTGAGGTATCAGAGGAAAAGGGGGAAAGGCATAAAGAAGTCCCCGGGGCCAATCTTGGGTTAGAGCGTCTCTGGGGGGATGGCCTGGAAGGGGAAGAGAGAGAAGTCTGGGCATTTGCTGTTTTGAGGTGTAGCGAAAAGGTCGCAGCAAGGAAGGCCCCACTTCTGAAAAATCTCTTCCGTCACTGACTGTTTGAGAGACCACTCGTGAGGCATGAGAATAGCTCTGCTCAATCTGTCCGCTATGATGCTGGATTTCCCAGGGATGTGCGTTGCTATCAGAAACCGGTGAGAGGAGATTGCCCATTGCCACAGTCTGAGAGCCTCTCGACACAGTGGATAGGACTTGGTTCCGCCCTGTTTGTTTATATACCACACTACGGACATATTGTCCGTTTGGACTGCAATAGTTCCCAGGGGAAGAGAGTCATTGAGGGCTTGCAACGTTAAAAGCACTGCTCTCATCTCCGGAACATTTATGTGCAGATGGTACTCGAAAGGTTGCCAAGTGCCATGGACCATTCTGCCCTGATAATGCCCCCCCCACCCGATCAGGGAGGCGTCCGATGTAACCGTGGCAACCGGGGCAAGAGGAACAAATGGTCTGCCTTGATGGATTTGAGGGGACGATATCCACAAAGTCAGATGTCTTTTGCAAGTTGGAGTTACTATGATCTCGTGACGCATGGGAAGTTGTTGAAAAGACCATTGGGTGAATAGCATCCATTGTAGAAGACGCATGTAAAAGCGGGCAAGGGGAAGAAGTGTTATGGCGGCCGCCATAAGACCTAGTACCTTCAGAGCAAATCTGGCCTGAATTTTGTTGCTGAGAAGAATCACCTGGACGTGTCTTTGAATGTCCAAGATCCTTTGGTCTGTTAACTTTGCTGAAAGTTGTACAGTGTCCAATCTTGCGCCTATAAAAGTAATAGATTGACAAGGCGACAAGGCAGATTTTTCTAAATTTATAGAGATTCCTAGCCCTCTGCAAGTGTGAATGGTGTAATTTCTGGCTTGGAGAAGCTGATGCCTGGTGGTGGCAGTGAGGAGCCAGTCGTCTAGATATGGAAACACCTGGAATCCTTGACGTCTCAGGTGAGCCGTAACCACTGCCATGCATTTGGTGAACACTCTGGGGGCTGTAGTGAGTCCAAAGGGCAGGGCTCTGAATTGGAAGTGACTGGTCCCCAGCTGAAAGCGGAGAAATCTTCAGGAGCGTCTGTGAATTTTTATGTGATAGTACACATCCTGAAGATCTATCGAGCACATCCAATTGTCCTTGCCCAGAAAGGGCAGAATGGACTGAAGCGTGACCATCCAGAATCTTGATTTCTTTACAAACTTGTTGAGTTTGCTCAGATCTAATATTGGTCTCCAGTCCCCTGTCTTTTTTGGAACTAAAAAGAACCTTGAGTAGATTCCGGATCCTATTTGGTCCGCTGGGACTGGCTGGATGGCTCTTTTTACTAGCAGTTTTGATATTTCTAGTACTGCTAGTTCTCTTAGACCGGGTGGAACGTCTGGAAGGGTTCCCTTTTGTTGAATTGGGGTTTGAATAAAGGGAATTTTGTAACCCTCAGATATAATTGACTGTACCCATTTGTCTTGAGAAAGGGAAAACCAGGATATTGGGTACAGCGATAATTTTCCCCTGACTGCCTCCGAAGGCGGACAATTGGGCAACATCTCAGGGATGCTGGAAGGGTTTGTCAGAAAGAGGCTCTCTGCTACCCTGATTCTGCGGACCACCTCTGCCCCTAGGGCGGCATCTATTATTGTTACCCCCTCTGCCTCTGGGGGTAAACTGACTATGTGCATCAGGTGTGACTCCTTGAGATTTGCGGAACCACATTTTCCCTCCCTTCTGTCCTTTGGGGTAAGGTCTAGAAGGGGTGGAGAAACGGACTCCTACGGCAGAAAGAGTCTTGCCATCTTGTTCGCATTTAGTCAAAGTGTCTTTCACTTGAGGTCTGAACAAGGTCGAGCCATCAAAGGGGGAGTTTGTGAAGGATGCCTTGAAGGGGTCTGCAAAATTACAAAGCCGCATCCAGGACTGACGCCTTAAAGCCACTCCTGTGCCTGCGGCCCTACTCACTCCATCGGCTGCATAAGAAATGAGCCGCATGGAGGAGTTAGCAATGGAGTTAAGGATTCCTAGCTGTGAGCTAATCTTATCCTGAGTCCCAGCAGCTGACGGATCCTGTAAAACTTCTCCCAACTCTTTAAGAACATCTCTTTGAAGGTGGGTGAAGTGGCATAAGTAGTTCAGCGATCTCATGGCAAAAGTCGCTGAAGAAAAAATCCGCTTACCGTACCTGTCCATAGTCCTAGAATCCTTGTTAGGAGGATGGGCAGGTAAGGATCAGCTAATTCCTTCTTGGTGGCAGCAGCCACCACCATGGCATCAACTGGGACACCCTTTGTTAAATATTGTCTATCTTGTGGGACCGTAATAAATTTTGAAGGCCTCCTAGGGATAGGTTCCACCGAATCCAGAGCCATCCACGCCTTTCTAGCCACTACCTCCATGAGAGGGTCGACAGGCGGAGACACCCAGGAGGTGGAGGGTTGAGATCCTAATGCCTCCAGGTATACTGACCCGTCCTCGGAAGGATTAAGGGAGGGCCAGTTCCCCCTCTGCTTAAGGATTTCAAGGATGTCTGAAAATGAGACATCCTCAGAGGAGGACCTTGGGGATCCCTCCGACTCATCCAAGTCAGTATCTGATGTAGTAGACTCAGGGGAGTCTAGATGTTTCCTCTTACATGTCCTCTTATGCGGGGGTTCCCCTGATGGATCAGGAGAAGCCTCGGAAGAGGAAGATATTCCCAATGGGGAAACCTGAGGCATTGGATCTCTGGGTCCAGGAGCAAGAGAGTGGGAAGAGACGTCAGCAGGCACTGTAGTGGGAGGAGCTGATGGAACTGTCCGTTGACTAAGCCCAGGGGCTAGTACACTCCTCATCACCTCGAAGGCTCCCCTGTCAGAGAGACCAGAAAGTTACCGCTCCGAAGAGATAGGAACCCCAGGCCTCACCAAGAGGGAAGGCTCTGAGGCAGATGTCGGGGCCGAGCTCACCAACGCCGAAGCTCTTAGAGGGAGAACGGGGTCGGACAAGGGTCCAATGCCACTCGCCCCCTCGGAGCCGACGAGAGAGACCAGAAGCCCGGATCCCTCCAATGAAGGTCTCAAGGAGGAAACCGGAGCCGAGGACGACGGAGCCGAAAGGGGTGGTATCGGCTCCGAAGTCACAACAGTGCCGGTTCCGAGGAGCTCTGGCTCCGAGCTCTGTAAGAGAGTCAAAGGAGGAATGTTTGGTGGATGTGAAATAGCTACCATCTGTTGAGATGGGCTATGGAGTATTTGGGCCAATGCCTGAGACTTTAATAGTCTACTCACCACTCTCTCGAGGTCGTGATCAGACAGCCTGGATGACCGAGAAGAACAGCTCCGATGGCTCCGCTCCGAGAGCAAGGGTGATCTTGGAGCTGAATGTATAGATTCCACTGAAGGGGATCGAGATCTCTTTTTTGAGATCAATGGAGCCAATGGAGCCGAAGATACGTCGGCTCCAGCCGGAGCCGACACTGAGTGTCTGGATTTGACAGTATCGGCGCCGGATGGAGCCAATACTGAGACTGGTAAGGTGGAAGGATCGGCTCCAGCCGGAGCCGATCTCGAACCTGGTGAGGATGAACCCGAAGCCGATGGCTTGGAAGTCTGAGCCGAAGGCTTAACAGGTTTTGAGGGCTTCCCCGGCACCAACTTAGTCGAGGAGCTCTTGGGCTTTAATAAGCCCCTTAATATCAACTTATTTTTTCACTCCTGCAGGACTCCTGGGCTGAAAGCATGACAGATAGCACAAGAGTCCTGCAGGTGCGAAGGTCCCAGGCAATAAACACAAGAAGTGTGACCGTCTGTCAGAGACATCTTCTGACAGCACGAGTCACACTTCTTGAAGCCTGAGACCTTAGTGTCCTTCGACATAACTGTGTCGAGGAAACACAATAGTCGTTAGGTTAACAAAACACAAATATATATATAAATTTAAAGGGGGGTAGACGAAAAGTCTCAAAAACTGTTCACTTACCTAGAGCTGGTAAAAGAAGGCACCTCATTAGCGAAGCGGCAAATGAGATCTGGGTAGTCTCCGCCTTGCATCATGGGATATAGGGTTGCCTCGAGCTGGTAAAATTAGCTCTCGAGCTTAGCATGTGCCGAGTCGGAGCCGAGGATCGGCTCCGAACCCATCCAGCAAGAATGAAGGCGAGATTGACAACTTAACATCAATAATTTTGATGCAAAATTCTGGATCTTTTTAGATAATAGTGGATGGAGAGAATAAATAGATGCTAAGAATAAAACTTTGTTACTTCAATCAGTTAGTCAAACTTCTTCAAGTTTATACTGGAAAGTTTTTAATTGAAAAAATATACATAGAATGTTTGTTACTCCCTACAAAAATTCTAAGTTTAGTAAAATGACTTCTTCGGTTTGTTGGAGATGTAGTAAAGTTATAAAAGCTGATTGGATGCATATGTTTATGGGTTGTAAAAAAATGTATATTGGGAAGAGATACACATGTTTTTTACAGATTATAGTCTGATAATTGTTCTTTAACTAGACCAGTAGTACTAATGAATGTTCCACTTTATCTGTAAAAGCCAAACAACAAAAACTATTCTGGAGTTTACTGGCCATAGCTACAGAAGTTATTACAAAAACTTGGAAATCTAACTTATTTCCTACATCCAAAATTAACAGCAATACTATGTCAAATTGAAAAAGAAGTGATCAGAATAAGATACATAAATCATACTAAGACTTTTAGTGGTTGGGATATGGCTGGGATAGCCTTGAAATGTTACTATTTATATACCAAGATTCTAAATGTGTTAATTGTATAAGATTACCTTGATGATTAAATGCATTCCTAACATTGTACAAATGTATGTGATGCTGAATTTCTTCCTTTCATGTGTATATATTGTAAATATGTTAAATTAATAAAAAATGTCTTTAAAAAGTTTTACTGAAGCTTCCCAGAGTAATTTTCTAAATTTGAAACAATGTAGCCATTTCAGAATGTCTGAAAAATACCATCCTCACTGCCATCTTCAGATGTGTCCTTAAAAATACTGAAGGTTACTTTATAAGTTGATTTACTTTTTGAGATATTAGTCGTTAGGGCAAAATACACTGGTACTGGGCTCCTAGATTACTTCTGCTGAGGCCCAGAGCCTGTGATAAACACCGAGCCAAAGACAATGAAAGTGTCCTTTGTAGGGAAAAAAATCTCACTTCGCACTATCTTCTTCCTAGCTTAGTACACATTCTGCTAGAATACCAGTGTGAATCAAAACACCATTTGAGACAACAGTCATTACTGTCAAATGGAGCCAAGAAAAGTGCCATGAACATCAGGATGTATGCACGTCTTTCACTGACCTGAAAAGGCTTTTTACTTCATAGGTTCATAGGTTCATAGGTTTATACTAGGCTATCTGCCCTAAGGCATTTATAAGCCTAGCCCAAATTTTTGTGGCTTATGCCACCCCTTATATGAAAAAATACTGTGCCCATTAGTTTGTTGTGCCTCTGTCCAGCAGTGACACAGAGATGATTCCCGGGGTAAACCTACGATCTCCCATCCACAGGTCAAGATTTCTCTTGAACAGAGCCAGCGAGGTGCTCTGCCTCACATGGACTGGGATTTTATTCCACAGCATAGGGAGTCTCTGAGTGATAAATCTATCCCTCCAGCACATCCTATTTATGTCCGTGCTAAGGTTTAAGTCGCTTGCTCTAGTGGTTTTGGTGGATTTGGATTTTTTTGAGGTGGAGCATGTCCATTAATTCCGGGTTGGACATGGCCTTGTATGTCAAGCACATGTCACCTCTGAGCAGATGGTATGCGACTGAATAGAGCTGGAGTTTCTTAAATCTGGCAGCATATGACAGATTTTGGAGTCCCTTTATCCTTTTGGTGAGGAACTTTTGGGTCTCTCCAATTGCTGCAGATGTCGGGTGAGATACATCCCGAATGGGGCATTGTACTCGATCATTGGTCTGATAAGTGAAGAGTACAGGGGAACAATGACCTCACTAGATCTGGATGTAAATCCCTTCATGATCAGGTGGGCAATGTAGAAGGTCTTTCTAACCACTTTAGCAACGTGAGTGTCAAAAGAAAGGCCACTGTCAACCTGGGTCCCCAGGTCCCTGATAACCTCTTCTGTGCTTAGTGGATTGCCACCTATATGGTAGCTTGGGGTTACCTTGTTTTTCCCGAAGGGTATGACTATACATTTTTTGGCGTTTAACTTCAGGCCATGGCTCTGGCACCAGCTATCTGTTTCCGTGAGTCCCTTCTGAAGGATATCCTGTCCGATGCACTTTCCACTATGGCGCCCAGTTTGCAGTCGTCTGCAAACATTGTCAGCCAAAGTTCTCCCATGTTGGCCTGTACTTCTGAGAAGTAGATGCCGAACAATAGGGGGCCAAGGACCGAGCCCTGTGGGACACCACTTGTGACCGGCTTGGAGTCTGACATAGCGCCAGCAACTCTAACCCTGTGGGTTCTGTCCTTAAGCCAGTTTGCAACCCATCTTGTGACATATGGGTTTATATTTAAGCTGGTAAGTTTTTCTACAATACCCGAGTGGGGTATTGTGTCGAAAGCCTTTGCAAGGTCAAGGTAGGCTGTATGGACTGCCTTTCCCTCATCAATGGCCTTGGTGACTGTTTCGAAGAAGTCGACCAAGTTCAAAAGGCATGATCTTCCCTTGACGAAGCCAAACTGGGTCGGGTCCAATGTCTGCAAGTCCCCTATATCTTTGTTTATGAGCTCCATTATGATCCTCTCCATAGCTTTGCAGACTAGACTTGTTAAGCTTATGGGGCGGTAATTACCAGGGTCCGTAGAGGCACTGCCTTTGTGGAGTGGGACCACAGTTGCCGTACGCCACTCCTTGGGCATGTATCCTGTGGTAAGGCTGAAATTAAACAGCTGCCTTATGTGCGGGTTTAATTCCTCATTCATCATTCATAAAGCACTGCAGAGAATACTAGAAAGAGTTGGTCATCTTAATTCAGCAAGATTAAAGATTTCTGCATGATCAGATCTCTGTCTGTACTCTATACAATGTTCAAAGACAGATCCATTCAGTGTCTCAGAAGAGATCAAGCATAGGGCTGTGTCACTGTTCCAGACTTGTTCTTCATCTTAGCAGTCAGTGTAATCTCCTAAAAGGACCAGTTTTACAATATAGCCAATATGGAATACAGCACAGATGTATAACTTCTCACTCTTGCATATCTGCATTCAACAAACACTGCTTACAAGGCAACTGTGGCTGACCTCCATTAGTCTGATAGCTGCCATTCCTGCTCAGCTAGTACAGTAATGGTTAAATACTTTCTGAGGTTTGTTTCTGTCTTGTATTTATTTAATATTTTCATGTGGGAAGGAGAGAGTGCATATGAAATAATACTAGATGAACCTTACAATTTAGTGCTGAACTTGTCTGCAGGTTTACACAAACGAAGGAAGGGATGATGGATAAAAACAGATTGCTTGAAGATTGACCAAGATGGCCTCCCTGACAGTTGATATGTGGGCCATGAGTTCAGAAACTGACATAGTAAGAAAGGAGGATGAAATACTGAGAGAGGGAAAGTGGAAAATATGGACCAGGGTTGCCAAAGTCATGTGGCAGGAGTAAGATTGTAAAACTAGCAGAGATAAGGGACACTTCACAGAAGCTCCAAGAAGATGCAGAGAGTAGATCTAAATGAAACAATGTTAGACTAGTACAGCTGCAAGAGGAGTTGGAATGGGCAGAACCTGTTTGCTTATCTGGATGATGGCATTGTGGTAGAACTGACATGGGGGCTGTTTCTGCAGCAGATGCATCTTATAATTTTATAACAATTCATTTCAAGAAATCACCCTAATTCCTCATAACATTTTTAGAAGCAGTCACTGAAATTACACAAATACAAATATTTCATACCTAAGAGAAGCAGACAGAGAGAATACAACTCATGACAGATTGTTTTCAGCAATAACCTATAACAGTAAGATAGTTCCTAAACATCTTGTGCCATATGTTACCTTGCATCATCCTAGTTCCTTACATAAAGATGCACATGAAAAAAACACAGTTGCTGTTCAGGAACAACTGTAATCAATTTATATATTACTTATTATCCCAGTTCCTTAATCAATGTAGAAATAACCCATCGTGAACACATCTAAACAACGTAGCCATAGGAATGACCTTATTTCCCATATAAAATGCATCTAACTAATGACTCTCTAGTTTATGCATGTGGAGCCCATATCATTAATCTATCAGTCTAAGGCAACTGGTTTCAACCAAACTCTCTTCACATCAAACGTAAAAGAAAAAAAATAAGTCAATAGGACCCTGATAGCTTTCCAAGATAATTTTTCACCCAAGTCACATTGAACTCAGTACTGACAGCAGAAATGACAGGGTATATCAACAAACAAATTGTAGCCGCATCTTTTCAACGTTGAAGAGTGGCAGTATGGATTTGGAATTGGGCTGCACAACACATTCTACAGTTATCAGCAGTGCATTTCTCAGATTCACATAAACAGCTAACAGACTCCTTAAGTATGACGATGACCTGCTTGTGAATGGATCCACAGACCTCTCAGGACATTATGCATATGTATGATATCCCAGAAGTGGAACAGTTTGCCATGTACATATGCAAGATATCCCAAAGGTGAACTAGTTTGCCATGCTTCTCAACAATCAGCTACAAACATTTTGTTCCATAATTCTTGACAAGACTGCATTCTCTTTTCCATGGTCTCAAACCTTCCTGTACACTTGCAGTTCATTTTGCTTGATTTGGACAGTATTGTAGAAAGCATAGCAAGAGAAAGCCTATCTTATCCTTAACTCCATCTTGTTCCAGATAAAGTAAGTTGTGTAAGTTGCGTACACATTCAAATATTCAAATTCCGCACTGCTGCAGTAGCCTTTGGCTTTTTGGGTTGATCATCAAAGCTTATCCATCCTGGAAGGAAGGAGGGGTAAGGTCTAATAACCCCTGGAGAATGGTCCTAGCAAAGCCAGTCCTAGACCTGGAAAAGAAATCCAGTATGTAATGCGTTGTAAAAGTATGCATACAAGACCATGTAGTTACCTCTAGAATGCTTCTACAGTTCAACTCTTTCCAATATGCCATCAAAGAAAGCAAGACTTGATTAGAATGTGCCTTAATTCTGCCTGGAAATATTTTACCATGGTGAGAATAACAAGAAAAGATACAGTAAGGAAAAAACAAATGGAATTGCCTGAATTGACACTGGTTGCCATTTTCCAATCCCATACTTGGAATTTCACAAATCTAGCCATCCTAAAGGGCTTAGTACTTGACGAGATGATAACTCAGTTGCAAAAGCATGACCAGAGTATATGGAATTTATTCTCCTTGTCATTCAAATTCTGAAAAAAATGAGGGAGATTGATGACTAGATTCAAGTTAACCCATGAAAGTAGTAAAGGCATATACGGGGGATTTTTTTTCTACAGATAACCCTGTATGCATGAAAAAGCAAAAGGGTTAACCCACTGTGAATATTTGCAACCCAGATCATCTTTTGCAGATGTTAGTCACCAGTTAGCCTACCAAACAAAAGAACCAAAAATAGCCAGCATAGCTGGTTCAAACATAGACAGAAATATCTTTCCCCCAAAAAGTAAAAATCCCAATTAAGTGTCACACGAATAAGTGGGCTTATGTATTAACGGAAAACCTCTTTGTACAACTGCTTGAACTAAGTCTGAAATGAAGAAGAGATCCATATGCAAAAATGCTAAATGGAGATAAATACATCTTGCGAAAGCCAGGGATATTAATGCACACCAGTGCTTGAGAACCAGAAGTAATAATCCTAGGTACGGTCCTCGTTATAGGTGATGCACCAACAAGAAAATCTTCTCCACTATTAACATAAGATTTCCTAGAAGCAGGATTTCTTGCCTCCTTTAGTAACTGCTGCATGTCCACATGAAAAAGGTGCCTAAAATGTATTAGAACCGAATCATCCTGGCATTAGTAGATCTAATCTGTGAGAAAGCTTGTAATAATTGCCTCTGGTCAGTTCCATAAGAAGGGAGAGGCATTCAAGCCTGGACTAGAAGGAGATCACAACATTAATGGGAAGTGTGATTCCCAGAATGTCAGAGCCCTTTTCACTGAAATAAACAAACAACTCAGGAGTTTAATAAAATCCACCAAAGCTAAATTTGAGGCTAAAATAGCTACCCTAGCCAAAGACAATTATAAGGCATTTTGTGCTGAGCGGATTATGCCAATGTTACCTACACTGAGGCTGAAGATATAGAGAATCTATTGGCTGATAAATTTAGCTCTAACTTTACCCCTCTCTCCCATCTGTCTGTCTTTCAAGATATACCTTAACTTGGCTCACCTCCAGCTATCACAAGACCAAGTCCTAAAAGAGCTATCAAAAGCTAAAAATACTGCATCAGTGCATCCTGATAATATCCCTGAAAGCATCTTAAATAACATGAAGCATGATTTAGCCACACTCATATAACACTGTTCAGTCTCAGCATCCATACAAGTATTGTATCAAGTGAATGGAGAACAGATACAGTCATTCACCTGCACAAAGAAGGGCCTTCTACAGACCCAGGCAATTACAGACCCATAATTCTGACCGGCTTCAAATGCAAAGTCGTGGAAAGACATATCATGGAATTAAACAAGCAGGATATAGGGAACTTCCACACATTGGGCCTGTCTCAGTTTGGATTCATCAAGGGCAGATTATGCTTACTCTACATGGCAAGTGTTTTGAAAAGGTCACCAAAGCAATGGATGAAGGCAAAACAGTACACATGCTGCATACATTGAGCTGGCCAAAGCTTCTGACACAATTCCCCACTCAGTATAGTATAAAAGCTAAATAAATTTGGAATCAAGCCATGTGTTGCTCATTGGATTGATGACTGGCTCACAGATAGAAAGAATATAATCAAAATAGGGGAAGTTACCTCCACAAAAAGATCAGTCACAGGTGAACTCCCCAGGATTCTGTGCTGGAACATCTCCTGTTCGGCATCTACTTTTCTGAAGTAAAAGCTAATACCAAAGAGCTCTGACTGACTACGTCTGTAAATGACTGCAAGCTAGGAGCAGTCATTGAATCCCCAAATGATTTAACCAGCCTGCAGGAAGGTTTGTCCCACATAAACTGATGCCAAAAACATTGACTAAACTGAATGCCAAAAAATGCATTATTGTATCCTTTGCTCGGTCATCTACCCCAGGGAACTATCACATTGACAAGCCCCTAAGAACTGACCCAGATGTCTGGGATTTAGGAACTTAGGTGGATAGTGATCTAACTATTGACCAACACGTGTCTATTGTTGTAAGAAAGTCCTTCTATACTGCATAAATAAAGGGATTGTGTGTAGATCTAGGGATTTCATTTTCCTCTTCTACTCAGCTCTTAACGAGGAAAATCATTGAAAATAATGCCCCTTTGGCATGTATCTGCCCAGACACATGCAACAACTGGAAGGCCCTCAAAGACACCTTACTAAAAGAATAAAAGGCCTAAACAATATGTCCTACATGGGCCGACTTAAAGCTCTGTCACTTTACTTGGTATCTTACAAACTGCTAAAAGGTGAGCCGTGTCTGGCATACAAGGCATCCTCTGACCCATTACTGATGGAGTTACTGCATATTAACAAGTCAAATGGCATCAGAAGTATTCAATCTAGGGATCTAAACCTCTTCTGCAGCTTCAACAGAGCTGTTTGGAGGGATAGAGTTATCTAACAGAGGATACTACTTTTGTGGAATGGACTTTCCATCTACTTAAAACTAAGTTCATCCCTGTCCATTGTCATGCGTAACTTAGATCTATGGATGGGAAATGGAAAAATTACTCCACTACTGCCCCCAGTACTACTAATGGACATTGGCTTCTCTTAAATGCGTTATCTCATGCATGGGTACCCTCAAATTATCTATGGCACAATCCCAGTTATTATCATTAGGGGTAATATATAATTATTGACTGTGGGATGGGTAAAGATAATCTATAACTAAATGGTATTGGTTATTGAGAGCAGAAAAAGGGAATTTGGCTAAGTTTAAAATGGCCCACAAGGGCAGCTAGCCTAGTTCTTGCCTATGATTCTATAATTTTTGGAGAAACCTGAATCTTCAGAATGACCTTGGATAACAGTGGAAAGGGTGGAAATGCATAGAGGAACATTCCTGACCATGGGAAAAAATACATCTGTTTTCCAGGCCTGCCTGCAAGGAGTCCTGGTGAGAATTTACTTAGTTGTCCATTTTGAAAAGAGGCAAACAGATCTATCTGAGGTGTTTCCCACCACAAGAATAATTCCTGGGAGGCCCCTTCGTTTAGTTACATTCATGAAGGCCTGTCCTCGTCCTGCTCAGCTTGTCTGCCACTACAGTTTGCTCTAATGTTATGTAAGATCTGGTGCTCACCATGTTTGTTTATGTACCACATCACTGTGATATTTTCTGTAATCACCTGCAATGATCCTAAGGGCCGCAGGTTATAAAAGAGATTCTATACAGTGGATCACAGCTAACATAACTTTGACATTTATGTGCTTTGGAATGTCTGAACTATCCCACAGGCCTCACACTTTTACAACCCCAGAAACTGCTCCCCAAGCAAAAACTAAAGTGTCTTATTGCCTCCACTAATGAAGGTTTTGTCTTGATAAAGCCCAAAACTGGAATCTGAAAATCCATATGGATGAGAATGTTGGGTCCATGTTTTTTTTAACCATTGATTTTTTTCTTATGTATAACCTGACAAGAGGAATTATGAGAATCCTTGAAGCTATGAACTCTGGAATCCTCAGATATTCTCTGGCTGAAGTCTTAGACTGATTGGAGAGGACCAGGAAAGTTTCCAGATACAAATTCACATTTTTCTGTGCTAGGAATGCCTTTGAAGTGGCATACTTAGAAGGCAATTTAATAGCACAATCCCATGTGATGGAATCAAGGGGGATTTTGCAACATTAATCTGGAAGCCAGGATAGGTAAGAAGTGAAGAGATCCATGATAAGGACTTCTGATATCTGGCAAAATACTTTGTAAAGCTCCTTAAGTTGTCCAAATAAGGAAAAGGTGTGAATGGCTTGCGGTCTGCTATGAGCTATCCCTGGAGCTTGACATTTTGTAAACAACCTAGAAGTTAACTCAAAGGGTAATGCAGAGAATTAATAAGTGACCAAGACACAGAATCTGAGAAATTTTCTGAAGTCTCTGGTTATGGGACTGTGATGATAAGCATCTTTTATTTCTAATGTTACCATAAAACTCAGAAGTGGAATATCTGGTAACAGACTCTGCAAGGCTGACATTTTGAATTTTGGTACTTTCAAAAAACAATTGAGAAAGGAAAGGAAAGGAAAGATCTAGAACTGATCTCCAGGAAACCTTGTTTTTTGAAACCTGAAACGTTCTGGAATAGAAGCCTTCCTCCCTTTAGTTTAAAGGCATTGGTAGCGTTCTAGGGTAAGCATACATTGAAGAACCTGAGAGGAAAAAAAATCTTTGGCTTGCAGAGTAGGGAGGAATTCCTCTGAAAGGTGATATGTGCATCCAGTATCGAATGTAACCCTCATGAACTAGCATTACTACCCAAGAGTGTGAAGCAATATGTTGCCAAAGACAAAGACTGAGAGCCAGTCTATGGAACATACTTAGAGATGTAGGGACAGGAGAGAGGAGGTGGTAGGTATGCTAACAGTCATTCTGAAGGTGTAGTCTGTCCCTTTTTCTGAAAGAATCCTTCTTTTTTAATTGAATCCCCTCTTGCCATCTCATTTTTGTTCCCTGTTTGCTAAGAATTAGTTTTATTTTGTCTTAATAAATCAGAGGGTTTGTAAGATTTAAAATATGGGTCTTGAAAAATCTTAGAAACTCACATAATTAATTTCCTCTGTCATCAAACTGTTTGAGAACCTGACTAGCAGCAAGGCCTAACAACACTTCCTTGTCTAAAGCAGAGTTTAAAATGTCTTACCTCTTAAGAAAATGTTTGAGTATGTATCCAAATATATCTTCTCAAAGCAGTAGCAGTAGCAGTGGCCCTAAACACAGTATTTGCAAAAGCATATACACTCTTCAAAGCATGTTTAGACACCTGAGACAGGTTAAAAATTGTAGGATTCAGAAAGGATGCATATTTTGAAGGAAATGTGGCAGAGCAATCCCACAAGCTGTCAACACTAATGGAATAAATTGGAAGAATAAAATTATCTTATGAAATTTGTCTAATACCCTACTTTCCTGTCCACAGAGGAAGGGTTGGTATTAATGTGTTCTCCTTTTTGGGGACTGAAGGCTGAGGGTCGGGGTTATCACAGGCAGCATTTAACATATCATACAAAGCTGACATAATAGGAAAAAAGAATGTAACATGATGTAAATCCACTTGCAGCATATCATAATATCTCCTCAGTTTAGGGGGCACATCCACTTGTTTCCACAAAAATACATTATTCCTTCAGGAACTAGTTTTAGAAAAGGAAAGTTCCTCTAATGGTGTTGAAGAAGGCAACCTTTCCTCTGAATCACAGTCATGCATTTGAGAATCAGACATAGAAAAAAATCCTGTCTTTGTTTATCGCAGAATCCCCTGACATATTTTTCTCAGAAATATATTTACCAAGTTAGTCTTCTGGTGTGGATTTGTCCTCTCCAGGATAGAAAGCCTGCAATAAACTCCTGACTAAAGTAAAAAAAAAAAAAAAAAAAAAAAAGAAAATCATCCTTATGAACAGAGAAAATGTCTTTGGATGAGCAATGTCTAAATTTTTATTTCTCTTTTCTTGGGACATCCCTGGAAGGAGACCGACTTAGAGGTGGCGCTTTATTTCAGGCATGAAGTCTCCTTCCTCACTCCCTCAGGAAAAGACCTCCTGGCAAAACTCCCAGACCCAAAAAAGGTAGTTATCCTATGCCTGAATTTGACACTGGAACAGCTGTTGAAGATGTGGCCAACCCCTGGTCCATAGTGGCAGAAGGTGCTACACTAGAGGAAGCTGGAGAAAAGAGCAAGTGGTCTGAGGAGCAACAGTTGGCCACTGCAGTCACCCACCAGTGGCTAAGGCACTGTCTGGACCTGTGATTTAGGCAAGGGCTCCTATTATTTTGTTTTTTCTTTTTAGGTATATTGGGGAGAAGAATCAGCAGAACTGGTGTAAGAATCCATTCTGTAGCCAAAGGAGAGGCCTGACTTCCAGTAAGCACTGATGAGAAGAGTAATTTGGAAGATAAGTTGCTAGACAAGTGTTCACAAGCAGCACACACATACTTCCACACACAATCCATCAAAATTCAAAGTAAAAGCACAAGCAGTACACACAAACCCTAGCAGAACCCTTTCATAGCAAGTGCACTGAGAGAAAACAAGAAATTAAGATAAGTTATCATAAAGTGTGCACAGACGCCAAACATCAAATGCATTTCTAGCCTCAAAATGCGCTTCCTGATGCTTAAATATAACACCTTCAAGCAAAATGTCTCAAGCAGTTAAATAATGAAGGTACATTGTAACAAAGAGTACACAAGCACCAAAACATTTAAACACCATCTAAGTACATGAAAACACTCCCCAATCTTTAAATCCTTGCACTTACCGTTAAAATGTCTCAAAAGCAGTATATTTTCTCACAAAACAATCTCAGCATTGAATACTAAGCCACCATTTTAAAAATAACAGTTTCTGACTATAAACTTCTAATATTAATAAAAGTGTTAGTAATACTCAGAAAATAAAAAAAAACAAATACAAATATTTAAAAAGGAAGTATTTTCTATGTGTAAGGGTTCTACTTTGGGGACTTATTTTCCAGAAATAAAGTCTGCTCCTGTCAAGCCTCAGAGCTGCCTTTTCCCTTGAGGTGGCAAGAAAGTATAGATAATCTGTCATGATTCTGATAAAAACTCCACAAATCAAATTCCTAGCCACTTTTAGCACCACTAATTATGGAGGGCCACCACCTGTTACATAATATTACACAAATTAGTGTTCAAGCACATCTAACACACCCTTAAATTGCTGATAATATCTCATTTGCTTTAAATCACTGTGATTTTGCTTACTTGATTAGTTTTCAGACAAAATACCTGCCACCCTGAGCCGAGTGTCTATAAAGGGGACTTTGCAAGAAGAGCTGATCCTTACTGCAGTGAGCAGTTTACTTCCACTTCTTTTGTGCTACTACATTTATATCCCTACAGACCTTCATTACTATTCTCCAGTGATCTCAAAACTGACTTCTTCCTTCCTTCTTTAAAACATTAAGCTACATACCATTTCTGGCACTCATTTATTTATTTATATTTGTTTACCGGGTAATGTCCAATGGACAAAGTCCTTTTTCAGTGGAGACCCGGGGCGAAAAGCTCCTATGAACATAGTTATACAACATATTTAGAAACATAAAAAAGGTTACAAGTTACAAAGGGATGTAGGCATTATAAATAATACAGTAAAAACATAATGAATAGCATAAAAACATAGTAAATAGGATAAAATGAAATTACAAGTCAGTAAATACATAAATACATTGATACAATATAAACATTTAACAATTTATTTATTTATTTATTTTTTGTGCAGCCAGTTGTGTGAAGGGGGTGCCTTCCTCAAATGTTTTGAGAGCGGCAGCCAGAGTAGTAGAGGAATGGGGGGGGTATTTGTCTGAATGTCTTCATATTCTCAGTCTCCCTAAAGCCATGCCAGTGAGAAGTTTTCAGAATGTATACTCCATTTAAATATATATTTGCATGGTTAAATATGAATGGCATTTACTACTTCAAAGAGTGTGGAATTCAGACAACTTATAGAAAGCATGTGCAAGATACGAATTATCAAATGAAGCAGAAAGTGAAAAATAAACCCATATTAGCTAACATTCAACTTTATATATATATATATATATATATATATATATATATATATATATATATATATATATCTATCATACCTCTCAACTATCCAGATTTTTGTAGAATGCCCAGATTTTTACTTCATATTTTTGGTCTGTTTCTCATAAAATCTGTGGTGTAATGGCACATCACTGGGATGATCTGAGGACTAAAGTCACTAAATAATGATATACATTGGAGTTTCAAACTTCCTATTCTTCAGAAAAATGCATCCTAAGGCAAATCCTGTTATTACATCAACTTTCTAAGTTTATAAGAGCAATATTTAAAATTTGTCCCTATTTGGGCCTTTGTCCCCCCCCCCCCCATTATGTCAGCCTTTGTCCAGATTTCTTGCGCTAAGAGGTTGGTTGCTTATATATATTAACTGTTCATATTGTACAGAAATATAAATGTAGTCATCATTTCAAAAATGTGAAAATCTTTGCTTTAAGTAATTACCTATATATTCAGAATTCCCAGTAATAGGCTTTGCAGGACAAATTACATTTGCCATTTCTTCATCATTAGATGGGGGAGGTTCATAATCATTGTCACTGATATTTCCTTGAATGTCTTCAGTGGGTGATTCATAATCTGCATCATCTGCATCATCTTCTGGATCTGGACTTTCATAATCATCATCCTCATCTTCGTCCTAATTTGTGTGATTATTAAGCAACATGGAAAGTATATTATCACAGTGACTACTACAAACAATTTATCTTAAATAAATGAAGTACATGACTGCAAGCACAAATAACATAACATAAATAACATGTGCAAAGCTCTCTTTTATTTCAAAAGACAACAGAGATGGAATTAGTTTAAATTTAATTTCAACTGAAACTGCCCTGTCCTTCTATTACTTTAGTGCACATTATATTCTAAAAATATTGTTTAAACATTTGAGAGTACTGGGATAATCATAGCTTTATACATGAGATACTGGCTATCTGGAAGAAAAGATAACTGCTCATGTCTTTGTGTATATTTCAAACTATGAGCCATATCTATTTTCCTAATAAAATATGTATGCATTCTGTTAAGGTGTCCCAAATACATCTTACTAGCATAAGTACAGTTCAGTGCTGGATTCTGAAGGAATATCCTGTGCCTCCTCAATGCAACAGACTGGTCACACACCACTGAGTGTGGGAGTGGATACAAAATCAGTGCCTGATTAGCAGACCGTTTGCGGGACCAGTCTGTGCCCAACTGGTTGAGGAAGGAGGTCAATTTACTGTTTTGTCAAAGACTGAAATGTCTGTGGTGCAGCCTACTTGTTACTAAGATGGCTAGACTAGCAGGAAGAAACCATTCATTCCTGGGAAGTTTGTGTGTGTGTGTGTGTGTGTGTGTGTGTGTGTGTGTGTGTGTGTGTGTGTGTGTGTGTGTGTGTGTGCGTGCGCACAGGGGTGGAAACCACAGTGATCCTTTATAACTGCTTAGCTGTGTATTTGCAAGTTAAAGCCTCTTTTGTCCTCCATGGTGGAGAGGTGTTGCAAAGTTTCACTACTAAAGACATTATTTATTGTGAATGTCAGATAGCTGGTGAAGAGTATAGGGCAACAATCTAATGGTAAAGTAGTTAATAAACCACACTAGTCACTAAGTAAGAGCAAAAGCAGCAATGATCTGTGAAGTAGCAATATAGTTTACTAGATACTGCATTACCAGTAGAAGGAAATGAGTACAAAGCTGAGCTGTATAACTGTCTTGCTAACTTGTTGTGAAAAATAACCACACGTCAAAGATAAGTGCTTAGAAGCAGCATCTCAAAATCAATGGCTTGCTATAGAATCCTGAGCACTTTTGCACACATGCTTGTTTTATAGTATGTGATCACATTTCAATTTGAGCATATTATTTATTTACTTCCAGGGTATGCCTGACTTTGGGTAGGGTAAGTATTTGTGCAATTAAGGACTTTCTGAAAGACTTTCCTTTTAGTGCTGCTTATCTCATGTGGGTGAAATGTGACATTTGCTTTTCCTTTTGTCATTATTTCAGAATGCCAGTAGTGTATACTTTTAAACTTTCCACACAATTAACTTTAGATCAAAGTAATATGCTTTGATTTAAAGTTAAGAAGCCCTACAATTGCCTTCTGAAGGGTTCAAAAGTATCATTGCATTTGGATGTCATGCTGTAACCATCTAATATACACGCTCCTGGGAATGTTCATTGGTCCTACTTATTTTTTCTCCTTACAGATTTAGCATGCATAAAAATGCACAGTTTGAGTCCATATTCTTCCGTACTACTAAAATCCTATGAATATGCACTTACATAGCTAGCATGCCTGTAAACCAGCAGATAATAGGAAGAAAGGCCCTTGAAAAGTAGAAACATCCAGTTAAATAAATCTGGGCATCTAATTCATATAAAATTTGAACACCAAACAGCACATACCTCTTCTCCTTTCCATAAGCAATATGAGATACTACTCAGAAACACATTTAAAAAACAGAGTGACAAAACTGGTGGAAAAATATAAGCACATTATCAAAGGGGGACTGTAAAATCCACAGACTTTAATGAACTGTATTGCAGAATTCTACCACACAATGTCATTTGCCTCTGAAAATAGGGACATACCTCCAAAAATAGGGACAATTCAGTGTGGCAGTAAACAAGACCTGAAAATAAGAAAACCCCATCAACATACTGACATTTGAGAAATCTGATGGTTAGTACTCAGCATGGTTTCTGACCAAACCATAGCACCACCACTGCCTTACTCTCCTTTACTAACACTATCCTTCAGCATAAAAACAATGGCTATCTCTCCTCTGCTACTTTCCTAGACCTATCTAAAGCATTTGACATGGTCCCACACAAACAACTTATCTCTGTCCTCAGTAACCTATCCTTCTCACAATCGGTCACCAACTGGTTTCAGAGTTACCTGTCTGACCGCCAACAATCCGTTGTATGGCAGAATGACATATCTCCCCAACTACCTGTCTCCATAGGGGTTCCCCAAGGATCCATCCTTGGACCCCTACTTTTCTCTGTTTACACCAATAATCTACCCTCTGCCACCAAACATGGCGCACTCATCCAATACGCAGATGACTCAACCATCATCTGCTCAGCCCAGTCCCTATCCAAACTGCAAAAAGTCACACAGGAAGCCTTTTCCTCTGTTGAAACATGGTTATCCGATGCCCAATTAATACTCAACCCAAACAAAACTAAACTACTCATCTTCCAACCCACCAAACATACTCAAAACAACTCTCACTTTAACATCACAGCAAAAGACAACACCACTATATACCCAACTGAACACACCAAATTGCTAGGAGTGGAAATAGACAATAAACTAAAATTTGACATTCACATAACCATGACCATAAAAAAAGTCCACAAAAAACTAGGAGCATTATACAGAAATAAACAATTTCTCACCAAAGCAGCAAAGATTTCAATAGCAAATTCCCACCTTATCTCCACCCTACTTTATGCCTCTCCAGTATATACCAACCTAAGGCAATGTGATCTAAACAAGCTAGAGACCTGATAAAACAAAATCGCCAAATTCGCCACAGGGGCATCCTACCATAGTCACCACTGTCTCTCACTTGCTGAACTGAGCTGGCTTGAACTCCCTCACCTCCTTCAGTGGTATCAACTCTCACTCACCCACAAACTAGTAAACCATCCACTAAATGTCCCATCCCTCCAGAATCTACTCCAACCCTATCGCACCACCAGACCACTAAGATCCAGCAACAAAAATCACTTGCAGATCACTAAAGCCAATAACTCTGCTGGTGAAGCACTATTCTCTTGCGCCATAGCCAAATTATGGAACTCACTCCCACCCACAATTACCTCCGTACCATCATGCACCAACTTCAAAACTTTATTAAAAGCGCACCTAAAACATGCTGGCTATACCCTTGCAACTCCCACTCTAATATCATCCACCCCATCCAACTACTACCTTTCTTTCACCTCCACTAACTACCTTGATGATAGCAAGCTCAGATGCTCATAAGCCTAGTACTTATTATACAGCAGGAACTTCTCATTGTTACATTTGTTAATGCCTGTTATGTACTTCACAGATAAAGATTCTAGTTGTCTACTGATGTACTATGTTCTTCATCTGTAAATATGTTGTAAGTAATTTCTATGTTAAATTGTTAATCGCTATGTAATCCAATGTAACTACTGTCTGTTTATTTTACTGTGGAGCTTTTCTCCCCGGGCCTCTGCTGAAAATGGACCCACGTCCAGTCGGACACTCCCGGTCAACAAATTTAAATAAATAAATAAATACATAAATAGTAATAAGTAAGCCTATATGCACGAATACTTGGATCACTGACCTGACTTGACTTTTATGCTCATTCTCAAAAAAGAAAAAAAAAACACTTGCAAAATGATGTAACACTAACGGATTTTTACATTGTAAACATATTTAGAACTTGTTGCATTCTGTTTGTGCTAAAAGCCACTTAAATTAGCTAAATCACTATCAGCAGCTTAACTTGTCTGTGCAAGTCAGTTTGAAATGTAGTTAGTAAATTGCTTGACACAGTTAACAGTTTTCCCCAGCAATGCTTTTTCTCTAAAAAAAATCATCACTAATCGGACAAACATACTAAGCATGTAAGTTAAAAGTGGTTTTCTGCACTCCCCTCCATACTAAGAGTAGCCTGGTCGAAGATCATTGAGTTGGAAACTATTATAGGTTCTTAGGTTCACAGGTGTTTAGTAGGCTAACGACCACAAGGACCTTTTTAAGCCTAGCCATGCATCCCAAATCTCTGACAAATTCTGATACCCTTGATAAGTGTAAGCAGGGGTTTGGGAGATGAAACATTTACAAGTGGGGCCTAGGAGATGAACCATTTACAAGCTGCCTGTGTCCATTAGAGACATAGGTGTCAAACCAGGGATGAATTCCCTGTTCCCCATTCAATTGTCCAAGTTGCACTTGAATTGGGTTAAGTAGGAACTCTGCTTTACATGGATGGGGTGCCTGTTCCATAGACGGGGTAGTCTCTGGGATATATACCTGTCTCTCCAGCAGGTCCAATTTACATCACAGGCAGGGTTTAAGACTTTAGAATGGGCAATTCTTGTGCTGTTTGTTTTGTGGATATGCAGGAGGTCCATCAGAGTGGGGTCTGACAATGCCCTGTATGCCAGGTATAGATCTCCCCTCAAAAGCCTGTAGGAGACAGAATGCAGGGATAAGGTCTTGAGACGGTCTGCATAGGACATTTTACTTACACCCTGTATTTTTTTTTATAATATTTTTTAATTTGAAGTTCAGCATTTTAGGTGTTATTGTATTAAGATGGATGTCTGTTAAAAATCCAAGGACAATAATTGTGATCCTTGGAACTGTGTGAATTTATTTGTAAAAAGGGAAATATATATTATTTTTAACACTGGGGGATATCAAAGGTGCAATGACCTCTGAGTTAATATATTTAAATAGTACACACAGAGTAACCAAATACTTTCTGTTTTTTCATCAAGTAGTAGTCAATCAGACAGAGAACTGCTCTTAGAGAAAAGTGTTAGAAATGAAAATCTAAACAATTTTTTTTTTTTATAAAATACTAGATAATTTCCTTACTGCTGCACTATTACTGTCTGGTAGGGAGACTGCTGCAATCAAACACAATGATGATCGCCTTAGTATACAAATTGTAAAACATCATGCAACTCCTAAAATGATCCATAGTAGCTGATCTTTAATGTGTAAGGCAATAGGAAATTAGCCGATTGCCCGGCTCTTCCATAAGTTCCACTCTAGCTGAATTATTTATTTAAAGATGGAAGCTGTCTTGGATGTCATATACTGTCCTTAGTAGCTTCCCTACACATGCTCAAGGTGAAATTGCACTAGCATCAGAAGCTCACAGAAAAAAAAAAAAAGATAATGCTGAACACGTTTTCCCAATAGGAGATCCTTGCTAGTGTGATTTCTAATTGTACGCTGACAACAATTCACTTCATGGGAGATTTCCCCCTTTCTTTTAGTTGATGCAACTGTGGAGTTGGAATATGTAAGTCCATGGGATGTGGGGATGTGAGGGCCTTGCCCATTATGTCGGGGAGTGTAAGGATACTTGGCCCTTGCAAAAGGCAAGAAAAAAGGAGTTTTTTGCCCTTTTGGATTTGGCCATTATTTTTATTTTATTTTGGAATGCTGACTTTCAGGAACAGTTATGGACTCAACACAGCATTCCATCTGTGTTGTCCATTTTCAATTTTTCCTCACATATTGGTTCAGATCCGATCCCTCGGATCTGACTCGGCCGTTGTAAAAGCTCATGGTAACCAAAAAGCTTTCAAGTACCCTAGCCTACCCATAATGCCTCTCCTAATCCCCTCAGATATGGTTTGCTGATAACAATAGAAAAAATGATAGAATAGGAAAACACCTTAGCTAAAGGTAAGACCATTCATGGCTCATGTAATAGCCAATTATCTGATTTAGGTCAGTAATCAAAACATTTGGTCAACTCGTTCATCCAAAAAAACAAGAAAGGGACAGGGGGATGGTGGGTGGGTTACTGAGGAAAAACTGAAAATGGACAACACAGATGGAACGTTATCATGAGTAATTAACTATTTTATCTGATGTTATCAATTTTCATTTTATCCTCACATATGGGGCAGAGCCCCCAGCTACCTTTTCCCTGGGTGGCCTTATGGAAGGATATTCTTCAGAACCATTGAACCAAAGGAAGCCCTACCCCTAGAGATCAAATCATCTTGTAATGAGTAATGAAAGTATGAGGGTAGCCCAGGTCACTGCTGCGCAAATGCCATCTATGGACATTCTGGCCTGAAAAACTAAAGAGGTGGCCACGGCTTTAATGGAGTGAGCTTGAACAGTTTTTGGAGCGTTAAACCTTGTCTCTTGCAAATAAAAGATATGTAGTCTGTAATCCATTTAGCTAGAATCACCTTGGTCACTGGAAGACACAATGTATATTCCGAGAAGGAGTCAAACAATTGACTTTGTTTCCTTATGTCTTTGTTCTATGACGGTAAAAATTTAGTTGTCTACGAACATCTAACAAATGCAACAAGTATTCTCCTTTACTGGTGAAATTTAGAAAGAAAGCTGGTAGATTAATGGATTGGTTGATAATATTCTCTGAAACAATCTTTGGTAAGAATGAAGGACTAGTACACAACATGATCCTGTCTTTGTGGAAGACCAAGTATAGTGGTTGGGATCATAAGACCTGAATCTCAGAATTTCTTCTTGCAGATGTCATGGCTACCAAGAAAATTGTTTTCCAAGAGAGAAATTTAAGTTGATGGGTAGCCACTGGTTCAAAAGGAGGCTGTATAATTTTCTGTGATACCAAATGTAAGTCCCAAGGGGGTGAAGGATTTTTATAAGAAGGCCTGAGTAATAGAGTTCATTTCAAGAATGCTTTGCATAGCTTATGTGAAGCAAAGCAGGCACCATCAAATCCAATGTGAAAATCAAAATTTGCAGCTAGCTGCACTTTTACTGTAGAATAAGCAGCCCCCTCATTAAAAAGCTGTGCTAAAAACTCTAGCATAGGGTGGATAGGAACTGAAAAAGGGTCTACAACATTTTGTTGAGATCAATGTACAAATCTCCTCTACATACTGCTGTACAACGTCTGTGTAGACTGTTTATGGGAGGATAATAGAATTTGATAAACTGGGGAAGAGACCATAGGTTGTCTGGCTACCAGCAGAACTGGAGATACTAAGCTGTCAGCTGGAGACTTTGGATGTTCGGATGAGGCATTCCTGTCGGGTGTGACAGGAGATCTGGAATTGGATCCAGAATCCATGGTCTTTTCTGTAGGTGAGGCCAAAGAAATGGAAGCCAGATTTGATGAGGTCAATACAGGGCAATGAGGATTACTTCTCTCTTCAACCTGCTCACTTTCTGAAGAAATTTGGGAATTAAAGGAGTTGGTGGAAAGGCATATAACAGACCGAGAGGTCAATCGTGAGTGAGAGAATCCCTTGGGGACTCCTCTCTTGGGGGTATCAGGACAAAGTAGCTGCTGCATTTCTTGTTCAGAGGAGACACAAAAAGGTTGCAGCAAGGCTGGCCACACATGCAGAAAACACTTTCTTCCACTTTCTGATTGAGGGACCACTCATGAGTCATAATAATGGATCTGCTCAACTTGTCTGCTGTCATGCTAAACTTTCCCATAATGTGCACTGCTACCAAAAAGTGGTTGGACGAGATCTCTCACTGGCATACTCCTAAGTGCTTTTCAACATAACAGGCTATGATCTGGTTTGCCCTTGCTTACTGATGTACCAGACTATTGACATGTTGTTTGAGTGAATCGCAATTATCCCCAGAGGGAGAACATTCTGAAAGGTTTTCAGTACTAGTAGCACCACTCTCATCTCTAGTACATTTATGTGCAACTTGGCCTCTTGTGTAGACCATGTACCTTGGACTGTTTTTCCCAGATAATTTCCCCCCTCCCACCCTATCTGTGAAGCATCTGTAGTCACTGTGGCCTTGGGGAGAGGGGGAACAAAGGAGCAACCTTGTATAAGTTGATCTGATTGAATCCATCATGAAAGATCCTTCTTGCAAGTGTCCATAATTCTTATTGGGGCTGACATGGGTTGGTGAAGGATAGACCATAGTACTGTGAGAAGCCACTGTAAAACTCTCTGTGGAATCTCCCTAGTGGAAGTAGTATTATTGCTGCTACCATAGAACCCAAGGCCTGAAGTGCTGTTTGAGCAGATATTCTTGAATTGTGTAGCAATTTTCTGACTTGATCTGTTATGGTCACCACTCTTGATGATGGGAGATGTGCCACCATTTCGACTGTGTTTATATTTGCTCCTATGAATTACAATTCTTGAAAGGGGTCTAGGTGTGACTTTTCATAATTTACTGTAATACCTAACAAGGAACAAGTTTGAAGAACCATGTGTTTTTTTGCTTCTTGAAGTAGATGCCTGATTGGGGCAGTTATGAGCCAGTCGTCTAAGTATGGAAACAACTGGAATCCTTGTTGTCTAAAGTGAGCTGCTACTACTGCCATACACTTGGTGAACTCTGTGGGAGCTGTAGTGAGACCAAACAGCAGTACTCTGAACTGATAGTGAATGGGAAAGATAATTCAGGGACCTCAAGGCAAAGGTCGCTGAAGAGAAAACATGCTTATGGCATCTATTCATCATCTTGGAATCCTTATTAGGAGGATGAATAGTAGAACTTTCTTCCACAAGTTCTTTATTCATAAACCGCCACAGCCAAGGCACCTACTGGAACACCTTTGGACTAAAAGCGATGTTATTATTTTATTTGCTCTCCAGGGGGTAGGTTCAATGGAATCTGGAGCCTTTCACACCCGCCAAGAGATCAACTCAATGATCTTGTTGGTGGACAGGATCACCCAGGAGGTAGATGGGCGGGATCCAAAAGCTGCCAGGTACACTGACTCTTCCAATGAGGGATTGCTTCCAACCACCTCTCTGTTTCAAAATCTCTAGAATGTGCCTGAAGGAAACATCATCAGGAGGTGACCATGGGTATCCCTCACCTTCCTAAAGATCAGTATCCCTGGTGATGGACTCCTCAGTGGAGTCTAGGTGCTTGCTCTTACACTTCCCCTTCTGAGGAACCTCCTCCATGGAGAATTCTGGGGAGATATTGGAAGAGGAGGGGGAACCATCCATGGGGAGTTCTGGGGAGATACTGGAAGAGGAGGGAGTACCATCCTGGGTGGCCTGGGGCTTCTAGACCTATTATCCCTGTGGGAGGTCTGCTCGAGACACTGGGTGCGGGATGTGCAAGACAGAAAGCTGTGGATCCACAGGGGGAGATTCCATCTGTACTGTCGAAGAAGACATAACCCTCTCCAAAGCCTCAAAAGCTGACTGACCCTGAGAAGTGAAAGATCCCTGATCTGAAAGGTCATGCCTATGGATCTGGACACCCTCAAATCCACAGGACAGCACTCCAAAGGCTGAAGCCGAGGCCGGAGCGATCTGAGCCAAGGCTCCAAGAGATAGGGATGGCTCCAAAAACGTTGGAGTTGACCCTATCATCTCAGACCCAACCAGGCCACCATGATCCCAAGAACTCTCTGGCTCTAACTCACCCATAGAACTCGAAGTAGAAGTATGAGCCAAGGAAGAAAAGGTCCTTGACTCTGATGTAGACAATACTGAATGGATTGGATTCAAAGACTCCAAAACTTCCAGGGAAGTTGGTGGAGGAATCTGAAGAGGGGAGGATGAGACTCAAAACTCCTGACCCTTAGGGGTAGGAGCCAAAGAGGGCCTTGCAAAGTCTTGTGCCTAGAGGATCTTCTTGACCATCCTCTCAACTTCATCTTCCATGAAGCTTCTGGTTGAGCGAGTTTTCAATGCCAATGATGACTTTGGTCTCTACAGAAAAAGGGAAGGTACTCTAGATGGTATTGGGTCAACCGAAAGAGAGTACCAAGTCCTATGTAAAGATTGGACAGATTTAAAACGACTCCCCATAGTATCCAACAGCAATGAATCTGACCTATCCTTTGGAGTGGGCAGGCTCAGATCTGAAGTGGTCACATCCAACGGGGGAGTCCTGGAAGTTGTCAGATCCGAGAGGGTCTTAGGATCTGATAGTTTACTCAGTTTTGGTGAAGGCTCTGATGACAACTTTGGAGCAGAAGAAGCCCTTTTCCTTCCCTTATCCAAACTTCTGGAGAACAGGGAGGAAGCTGGGCTAGACTGTTCAGACTTAGAAGAATGCTTTTTTTTAATTTTTTTATCAGAGCCAGAAATGGCTTCTCCAAATGAGGAAGGCAACATACCCTTAAGGATTCATTTGTTTTGGCGTTCATTAAGGGGCAGGTGGTTGAATGCCTTGCAGATGTCACATTCCTGTTATAAGTGGTGGGCCCAGACATTATACACGTAAACTGTGCGAATCACTCAACGGCATCTCATGATCACACTTGGAGTATTTTTTAAAGCCAGCCAGCTTATCTGATTTTTCTGCGTAACTACAAAAGAAGAAAGAGAAACTTTTTTTTTTTTTTTTTTTTTTTTTTTTTTTGAAGTTAGAGCTATAGATAAACTGGAAAAAAGGAAATAACTACTAGCAATTGTAGTCAAGATGTACCGCAGTATAGGAGAAGAAAAACTGACAAACACTGAAAAGTTTTTTACTTAACTGCCAGAGAGTTATTTGAAGGACCATTTCTTTGTGAAGCAACAAATGAGATCTGAGAGGACTGGGAGATAGTCATTGTGGGTAGGGTAGGGGGCTTGAGAGCTTTTTGGTTGCCACGAGCTATTGCAATGGCTGAGTCGGATTCGAGAGGTTAGATCCAAACCCATATGTGAGGACAAAATAAAAAGTGACAACATCAGATGTCAGAGTTTGATAGTAGAACTATCCTCAGCTATTGTCATCAAGAAGTACTTTCGGTGGTTTAGTTTTTGGGGAAATAATTGATTTTAAAAAAGCAGCAAATGCCACTGCACTTGAATTTCCGGTATTCTTCATTTTCAGAATATATCATAAAATAAATACTGCGCTTATCTTTCTTGTCAAGAGGATTACTTGCAGATAACATTCCAGATGTGAGCTTTGCATATAGACTTTTATACTGATTATGCATTAAGATTAGTAAAGTTTAATGCAGTAATGAATGTTCCCTGAGGAGTATGTTTAATAGTTATTAGCTTCAGCACATGGTTCTTAGTCTGGTCCTCACCTGGTCCATTTATAGAATATTTATGTACTTGATTCCCCAAGATCTTTCTTTGTCCTCCCTTCCTGACCATCAGCATCCTGACTGGTGACCAACATATTCTTTCCTTCCCAACCCTATAGGCATTCTGCAGCAGTGCGAGCAAGAGCCAATTACTAGACAGCTATTATCCTGGTAGAGTGTATGCCTTTTGCCACAACTCTCCTCCTGTAGTGATAAAGCTAGGCCTGCAAGGCAGGGTCCAGTCATGGGTGCACTTTCACATATTCTGATCCCAGTCTTCAATGCACATGCACTGGCTGATTTTGGAGTGCATCTATTCTATATTTAGATGCTGGTGCATAATTGCATGTTTTCTGAATAATATAACTTCAATTAAATATTACCTGAAATACTGAATTTCAAAGGTAGTCCTCTTACAATTTTTTCTACTGTGCATGGCATGAAGATTTAGACTCTTTTCTAGCAGTCTTCTCATTCTGGACTGTGGTGATATTACTTCCGTTCCTCAGGGCAAGCCTGATAACTTGTCCTGTAAGATTCCCACAATGTACGTGCATGTATGTATGTATTTATTTGTCATTTTACTTTGCATAGTCTCATTTAGTCCCCATTCCAAACACAGTCCTACCACTTTCTCTTCTGCATGCTTTGATGTCCTTTGTTGTATATTCTGATACCTAAATACAGAAGCCAGTATAGTGATTAGGTGTCTGCATGTTAATTCATTATTTCTGGGCATGGTTTTGTTTAGTCACTAATAAAACACACACAAAGTTAAAATACTGCATATGCACAAAAAAATTACTTTGAATGTACCATGTAGACAACTAAGCCTGTGGATTTATATGCCAGGCATGATTTTATACCACATGTCAATCTCTACTTTGGAGTGATGACACAAATCATTTGGCCCTTCTTTATACACCATGTGTGGAAAAATACTGAAGTTCAACATATTTTGTATTCTGTATATAAAGGGTTAAGCAGAAAAATGTTCACTGCGTGCAAACTGAAATGTTCTAGAAAATGTTGATCACTGAGGAATGCAGAAGTTAATCTTAAACTGCTGATAAGAAAGTTAATGGTGCAAGAATAACTGTGGTACTGGCTGGTAAAAACAAGTAATCAAACTATCACTTCTAATGAATGTTCTGTGTGCTACGTGTGTATACGTGCAGAAGGGTCTATAAAAGCAGAACTCAAAGTACAAGTAGCCAGACTGCTGGCATACTACTATCATGTAGCAGGTCTCCATGCATGTAAAATAAAGCTGTTTTACTTGCTTACAAGAACTTGGTGTGATTCTTCCAGAATATGTTAGAAGAGTAAAATCTTTCGACATAACTGGCGTCCAACGTTGGGGCGGCCCCTGCACGGCGCGAATCAAACAAAGAGAGGCTGAAAACCTACGCAGGTGGAGAGAGATCAGGCTCTCCTCGAACGAAAGACCTCCGACTGAAACAGGTCGAAATTAGAGGCCAGTCACTCTTTCCAGATTCAATCCGTGAGGTGGCAGCTAAACAGGGCGGAGGAATCACAAAGGTAAGCAAAACGCTATTTTTTTGTTGTTTCTGATTGGAATTTTTTGTCTAAATTTTAAGGGACTAGTCAAGGGAGAAATTTAATTTAATCAAAGTATAAGGAGTATATGTGAATAGATTCCATATACAAGAGATCTCAGGAACAGGAATAGTTTCTCTTAAGAGAAATGGGAACAGGAACCAGTTGCGTCAAAGGTGACGACAAAACTGAAGATGAAAAGTTTATGTTTGATTTACACCCAAAGAACATAAAATATTTAGATAAATGGAAAAAAGATCATGGGTTTAGTGGATGTTTAAATAAGTCAGAATGTCAAAATCTAGTAAGATTATTGCGCAAACAGGCAGGAAATAAGACAAGGAATCAAAAGAAGGTGGGGTTTCCCCAGGCACAGAAATGGCTGGAGGAAGCAAATAAGAGACAGTGGGAACAAAAAAAAAAAAAAAAAAAAAAAAAAGGGTGTGGTAATTCAAGTGAAAGAGATGTGTACTTTGTTAAAAAGGAAGATAATAAAACTTCCAAGTGTGTAGAACCAGAATAAAGACTCTCTTAGATAAAATAGAAGAACACTGGAAGCCCAAGGCAGATTGGACTTGCATTAATCAATGCGTTCAATCAGATGATGAAACCGTAGACAATTATCTACATCGTCTCACACAATGTTTTGATGCTCATAGTGGGTTGATTAAGGTAGAAAATCAGGAAAATGACTCGCCCTATGAACAGCAATTGAAAAATGCATTCCTAAAGGGCTGCAAGACAGCCATTGGTAACTTTATACAAAAACATATGATCACACACAGGACAGCGCGTCTACAGCCCCTTATGGAGTATGCTAGACATGCTGAGAAATATCTGAAGGAAAAGAAAGATAAACAAGCCCAGACTTTTACAGTTAGTGAAGATGGAACTTTAATGTTAGTTCAAGGTTCCGCGAACCGCGGAAGAAGACGTAGATGGAGGGTATGAGGAAGAAGAAGAAAGTGAGAATGGGGAAGTAGGTACACGTGAAGGCGATGGGTGGGGACAGGAAATGGCAGAAAATGAGGAATATCAAATGGTAAATCTAACAGCACTAGCATCAACTATGCAATTGGAATCCCAACCAGTGATCACATTGCAAGTTGAGGGCCGAGACATAGAATTCCTTTGTGACTCAGGGGCTTCACGAACGTTAGTCAGAAGTACTGCCATATCATCCGATGTTACTTCGGATGAATATGTGCTTGTAAAAACAGCAAATGGTCGTATTTACAAAGAGCCATTGTCCAAACCTCTGTGGTTTACCGACCCAGAGATGAACCAAACCATACGGTTCCGAGTAATAATTTCAAAAATCTGCCCAGTAAATTTACTAGGAAGAGATTTAATGCAAGTGTTCGGCATAGCAGCCGTCCCAACCTCCACTGGGATGGTGGCAAGGAGAATTGAACCAAATAGTGCAATGCTATTAGAGGGGCAGGGAGATCTACATTACTGGTACAGTAATGATTTGATAGAGACAGGCCCCCAGAGTGTAGTGACGGATCTTACAAATTTGGCATTAAGCAAATACGGAATAAAAAATCCAAAGGTGTCAGATCCATTACATTGCACAATGTATTACAGAAGATGTGCCGGACCTGATTTAGAATACGAAAAGAAATTTCTTAGTTTTAAAGTCACCAAACTAGTATTGCATAGCCATTTTTGGGACACACTAGGTAATTCTGCAGTCATATGTAGCCTTACAAGGGATATGCAGCTGCTGTATAAGAATGAATTAACCACACATACTTCAGTCACGGAGGGTGAAGGAATGTCATGGTACCTCGTGGGTAAGAAAATAACTGAATGGGTAGGATGGACACCAGAACAGTTGGCAGGTAAAGGCATTCAGATTCAAAAACTTAACTGGGTTACACAAGCCATACCGACCGTGCACCTCTGGGAAGACGAACCGATACAATCCCCTGGGACATTATGACTATGTCTCCTTACCCCCATGGAGGAATCTCAATTGCAGACGATTCCAAACTCATTATGGTCGCAGGGTCAGCACGATATCGGACTGATTAGAATGGCAGGACAGGTAAAGATTACACCCAAGTCAGAATTTAGACCTCATAAACGGCAGTATCCCTTGAGCAGAAAGGCAGAGGAGGGCATTTTACCGGTAATCACAGCACTTTTGAAAGCTGGAGTATTAATTCTGTGCACAGACTCACCGTGTAATACGCCCTTATTTCCAGTAAAAAGAAATGGATGGGACATGGAGGATGGTACAAGACTTACAGGCAATAAATGCCGCAGTGGTACCTCAGGCCCCCATGGTCCCGGATCCGTCTATTCTGCTGAACGATATCCTTCCAACGGATAACTACTTTTCTGTAACTGATATCAGTAATGCCTTTTTCTCTATTCCCTTGCAGGAAGATAGTAGATTTTGGTTTGCATTTACGTTTATGGGCAAGCGTTATACCTATACCAGGTTACCGCAGGGATACTGCGAAAGTCCGACCATCTTCTCACAAGAGATGTCCGCCAATTGGGCTCAGTTCCAACCCGCCCAAGGGTGCCACTTACTGCTGTACATGGATGATATCCTCCTGGCCGCGACTACGGATGAACTCTGTAAGTCCGAGACTATTCGACTACTACACTTTCTGGCACACGAAGGACATAAGGTAAATAAGTCTAAGTTACAATTTTGTAAATTAGAAGTACGTTACCTGGGTTATACTATCTCTGGGAAGGGCAGGTGATTAGATGACAGTAGAAAGAATGCTATTTTACAAGCCCCCATGCTAACTACAAAAAAGGAAATGATGTCCTTTTTAGGCATTATGAACTTCTGTCGTAGTTGGATTCCCAACTATGCCGAAGAAGTGCACCCGCTATCAGACTTAATTTTTGCAATACCGATGGCGGCAAAAGATTTGCTGCACTGGACAGACAAGGCAGTACAGGCATTCACTAAAATCAAGCAACTGATAGCTGGGTCAGCGACATTGGGGTTTCCAGATTACAGTAAGACCTTTATACAGACTGTAGATTGCAAGCAGGGATTTATGACATCTGTTT
Source organism: Protopterus annectens (assembly GCF_019279795.1). Lineage (NCBI taxonomy): Eukaryota > Metazoa > Chordata > Ceratodontiformes > Protopteridae > Protopterus > Protopterus annectens. The sequence continues at coordinate 1,549,574,187 of NC_056743.1, forward strand.
TAATGCAAATGTATGGAGATAAGTTAAGACCATTGGCATTTTACTCTAGCAAATTAGACTCAGTAGCACGAGCATTACCACACTGTGTGCAAGCAGTAATTGCAACCGCTTTGGCGGTACAAGCGTCTGCCACATTGGTATTGTTCCATGATCTTACGTTAAAAGTCCCACACTCCGTAGCAGTCATCCTTCTGCAGGACAAGTTAACATTTTTGTCACCTAGTAGACATTCATCTTGTATGACTACGCTGTTATCACAGCCACACATGACAATTGAGAGATGCACTACCTTAAATCCAGCGACATTGCTACCCGTTGCTGAAGACGGTATCCCGCATGTATGCTTAGATCTCATACATTCTAAAGTTCTACCAAGACCGGATCTTAAAGATCAACCCTTACTACATGCGGACTGGACACTGTTTGTAGATGGGTCAGCACGCAAAACAGAAACAAGCACCATGCAGGTAGGGTATGCAGTTACTACTGCAACTCAGATAATAGAGGCAAGACCACTCCCCGGGAACTTATCCGCTCAAGCAGCGGAACTGATTGCTGTGACAAGGGCATGTCTCCTTTCGGAGGACAGGAATGTCACTATCTATACGGATAGTCAATATGCCTTCTCTACGGTACATGTGTTTGCTCAGCAATGGAAAAATAGGGGGATGGTTACAACCTCGGGGAAAGACATCATGCACAAAGAACTAATCCTTGAATTACTACAAGCCGTTCAACGGCCACGGGTTTGGCCATCTGTAAATGCGCTGCTCATACCCGTGCTAAGGACCCGGTATCACTTGGTAATGCCCTAGCAGACAAAGCAGCCAAAGAGGCAGCTATGTCCAGTACCTTTTCACTTGAAACCACACCTACAGAATTACAGCCAACAAATAAGTTTGATTTACAAACCTTACAAGTCATGCAGGAACTTAGCACAGTACAGGAAAAACAACGCTGGACTAGGTATGGTGTTAGACAGAACAAAGGAATCTATGTGGGACCAGATAATAAGTATGTTTTGCCTACTAATCTTTTTAGGTATGCAGCACTAGTCGTGCATGTCTATCCTGCATAGTAGTCCGTCTAGACCTGTGGTGGATGGAGGATGAGATGTTTACGAATCATCATCTCTGGGTCACTGCTGGACAGACAAACAACTAATGGGCACAGTATTTTTTTTATAAGGGTGAATATAAGCCACAATAATTTGGGCTAGGCTTATAAATGCCTTAGGGCAGATAGCCTAGTATAAACCTATGAACCTATGAACCTATGTGCTAAATACCACGGGGGAGGGGTCAGAGTTGCCCCGGCATCATTTCCAACACCCCCCCTATCCATTTCATACAATATGTATGGACTTCATCGAATTGACCCCGGCACAACTAAAGAAGTTTGTGTTAGTGATAGTAGATGCATTTACTAAGTGGGTTGAGTCTTTTCCGGTGACACATCCGGATGCTCAAACAGTGGCTAAAATTTTGGTCAATCACATCGTCTCGCACTTTGGACTTCCTACACGCATCTACTCTGACAACGGCATGCATTTTGTCAATCAGATCATTCAGAAACTGTCTACAGTTTTCCAAATTGAACTGAAACACCATTGTGCCTACCACCCACAGTCAGCAGGGTTGGTGGAACGCCACAACGGCATTCTAAAAGGCAAGTTAAGAAAACTCATGGCCGAGACACATCAGTCTTGGATTACCTGTCTACCTCTAGCCCTCCTTTCCATGCGGACAACTCCCACCTCAAAAGGAGTCATCCCATTTGAGTTATTGTACGGGAGACCTTATTACATCCCGCAGTGGCAAAACTTGTTGCCTGCGGAACGTGAGGGGGGTGAGGAGATAGCATGAGGAAAATGCTGACCAATACTAACAGCTGTTTAACGAATGATTGTTTTTCAGGTTCAAGAGACGACAAAATCACGGAAGTCATCGCAACTCCAACGGCAGTTCGGATTAAAGAAAGGTCCTCATGGATCCACCTAACACATTGTAAAATTGTAAAACATTTTAAGTTAGATAAAAACTTGAATTCCCCTGTGGAACATACAGACAGCAGTAACCATGAAGGACAATAATGAGAATAAGAGAAAATGGTTCTATTGCAATGTTTTATTGTTTATAACTATTGTGATTGTAATATTTCTGTTTTGGCCATTTTTGTTTTTTAATGAAGCTAGCCATTCAAAAAGAGACAAACACACCAGCTGGCATCCAAACTTTAATACATATCAAGCGATTAAAATATGCATATGCATCTTCAATGAATGTCTCAAATTGTTGGGTATATACTGCAATACCTACTGTACATAGTGGCTTAATGTTAGGGACAGCCCCTCTGGGAACAAATGATACTTGGAATAATTTGTTGTTTGAAACCACAGAAGTACCACTGAGAGACAAGGTGGCTGCCTCTTCTGGGGCCAAACGGAACAGTGTGTTTTCAAAAGATTGGAAAAGTTAAGGTGGGGCTGAGCCAATGTAATTTGACAATAGTTCATAATTGTACCCTAGAAGGGCAGTGTGAGACCAAGTTTGGAGCTATAAAAAAAGACATCAATGTAAATGATACTAGTTTTGTTGAAAAAATGCTGTATGTAGATGGCCTGTTATTTAAGGGGCTAAAGCCAAATGGGAGTTATGAATTTCCAACCAATATCACCATCAAAACGAATGATTGTTATTTTATTTGTGGTAGGAAAGCATATAAATGGTTACCATATGGCTGGTCAGGAAGTTGTTTTTTGGGATATCTGATACCAGCTATCAGACATGTAAATGCATTACCTCAAGGTAAAATACGAAATGCATGTTCTCGTAATAAACCTATTAATCCCGTAGGTAACATTGATGCGTCATGGATTTATCACCATGACTTGGCGCACGTCAGCAGCAAAGGACTCTCACATATGGACCTAGGCAATGATGTAATTGCTTGGGCTGGTATTTTGCCAGCGTATGGGACAGTAAAATCCATCTGGGAACTGAGAAAACTGTCAAAACTGTTAGAGACTCTGAGTAATGCGACATTTTCAGCGCTAGAATTGGTGACGGACGAATTAACGGCGATGAGAACAGTAGTGTTGCAGAACCGTATGGTGCTTGATTTCACCCTAGCGGCAAAAGGAGGTACTTGTGCTCTCATACATGAGGAGTGCTGCTCGTTCATTCCTGATAATGAGCATGCGATTCAGAGCCATCTTGAAATAATTCAACAAGTTTTTGAACTGACTAAACCTGGTCCAAACCCCTTGACTGACTTTTTCCAAAACCTGTTTGGAAACTGGGGTTCTGTGTTGATGAACATTTTAATTGCTGTATGTGTTGGTGCAGTCATATTTTTGCTGCTTGGCTGCTGTTGCATACCATGTATCAAAATAATAATATCGAAGGTTATCTCTGCCAATGCTACAAAAGCATATTTTTCTGATTATGAGAAGGTATAAAACGTATCTGGGATTGTGTAAAATAAACAGTATACAAAATGTTGTAAGGGGGGAAATGTGGAAAAATACTGAAGTTCAATATATTTTGTATTCTGTATATAAAGGGTTAAGCAGAAAAATGTTCACTGCGTGCAAACTGAAATGTTCTAGAAAATGTTGATCACTGAGGAATGCAGAAGTTAATCTTAAACTGCTGATAAGAAAGTTAATGGTGCAAAAATAACTGTGGTACTGGCTGGTAAAAACAAGTAATCAAACTATCACTTCTAATGAATGTTCTGTGTGCTACGTGTGTATACGTGCAGAAGGGTCTATAAAAGCAGAACTCAAAGTACAAGTAGCCAGACTGCTGGCATACTACTATCATGTAGCAGGTCTCCATGCATGTAAAATAAAGCTGTTTTACTTGCTTACAAGAACTTGGTGTGATTCTTCCAGAATATGTTAGAAGAGTAAAATCTTTCGACACCATGTAAAAGTACGACAAAATAAAATGATTGCTGGTGCTCAGATGTATTACTTACTTCTAAACAATTTAATACATGCAACATAAACAATTAAATAATCCTCCAAGCAGCTGCAGTTGTTGAGGGGAATTAAAAACAAGAGCTGCTAATAATCTTCATTTAGTAGTCCAGGGTTTGTCTCCCTCATGCCCCATTTCTCTAATGAGTGACTCTGAGCAAGTAACTAAACCACACAATGACTCTGGGTTGCATCTGAAAAGAGACTTCTGTCAAGTAGGTCTACCAATAAGCAATGAATACAAATGGTAGATATCATAGCTAAACTATACTGTACTGAAATACATAGCAAATCTTAAGGTATACAGCCTACTACAAGCTGTACAACCCTGTGGTATAATTGTTTGAAACTCACATTTTGAATGTTAATACTTCAGCATAATAGAGATATGTAGGATTGATTCTTGATATAAACTGAATAAATAACCATAAACTATATGACAAGCAATTAGGGCGAAATGTTTTAGCAAGCGAGTAGAAAAGTGAATTTCAGTTTCTCTCTTTCCTCACCCCTCATCAGAGGAGATCTTAATAACAGGTAAATCAGGTGTGTGCATTTTTGCATAATTAATTTTCTATACTTTTATACTTCATTATTAATTTTGTTATTCCTTTTCTACTTGAAACAGAATGCTTCACAACTACCTTCACATCATATTAGCCAAAACAACAAGACTAAAGCTATTAACTAGAACAATCACTAGACCTTAGAAAACAGATTTACAGAACACTTTAGGTCAAACCTCAAAAACAGTGATCCATTATAATGTGCATGAAGTCTGATAATAGTAAGAATGATCCACACAAGCCCATTATAGTAGTGAATAATACCACTAGGTATAGGGATGGGTTGGCATAATAAAGTATTTACCTTACAGATAAAAAGTAAAAGGTTTGATTCTGACCTCTGATTATTGGCTAAGCCCGCAAGAGTCAGCAGACTGATAGTCTAATATTTACTTATGCACCTGACATTTCTTAGCAGCTCAATAGTCCTGTCAGTAAATAGCATAGTGAACATTGTCTCTATATTGGTAACTGTTTAAAGTTATAAAAATGAGTAGGTATTAGTTTCAGCATTACCAAGCATGGTTAAATAATATGTGTGTGTGTGTGTGTGTGTGTGTGTGTGTGTGTGTGTGTGTGTGTGTGTGTGTGTGTGTGTGTGTGTGTGTGTGTGTTTATGTTACTTCTATTGCTATGAAGTGCAATTAACTAATTATGGACATCATTTAGGTTATTCATGAATGCAAAAAATAGCCCGGTTTTATATGGCATTATTTCAAAAGGATCATGCAGTTTTTTGAAGCTTGCAGGTTATGCCTCCTTAAAAATATCAACAAAGATAATTATGGAAACCTGAATTCAGGACTTTGTAGTTCTCAGTCAGTACTGGACACTGAAGGAAAAGGAAAAGTAATACTGCATCATGTTATGTCTCAGTAGCACACCTGCCTTTGTTGCTGAAAGATCAGAAGGGTGTCAGTTCTAGTCCCACAGTGGGTAGCTGGATTCTTTTTCCAGTACTGACACTGTAGGGCTGTATAAGGAGGCTGCACTACTGAGTGCGCTGTCCTTTGGATGAGATGTTAAACAAAGGTCCCATCTGCCTAAGTTGGTTTAAAAGATCCCACAGCACATTTTAAAAACAGTAGGGGAAGGTCCCTGACATGCTGGACAAATTTTTGTTAGTCAGCATGACTACCACTTCCTTGAAAAGAAGCCACTGCTCTCATTGGACTAATACAATCAACAAAGTAAAACTAAATGCATTCTAGCATAAAGCATTATGTTTTAGGCTTTTTTTAATTCATATTGTGTATTCACATTGCCTTTACTCTGACAGTTTTGTCCTTTCATAATAAGCTCATTTTTTTCACTTCTGGGGCTTAATGGAAAAATGGGTCTTCCCATATGGAAACTTCCAGATTTCAGCTGTTCACTCCCTGGAGTGTGTCCACCTGATATTTTTCAGTGCATCTTATCTACTCTGGGTACCCTCCCCCTCCTCTGAAAGTGCAGAGACTATCGTAGCACCCACAAAAACATTAACTAAGTCTTGGGAGCCCACAAAAAGAACATTTACAAAACATTTATAATAAGCAATTTTTTTCAGTGCATCTTGTTTACTCTGGGTACCCTCCCCCTCCTCTGAAAGTGCGGACACTACCGTAGCACCCACAGAATCATTAATTGAATCTTGGGAGTCCATGAAAAGAGCACTTACAAGACATTTATAATAAGCAGTGTAGGTGCATATATTTTTTAGGTGTTTCTTTGTTTTGAACTGTTTGTGATTTTAACTACTGTAAGGGACTACACTTCCAGTGGTGACAGCTGAAACCCCGTCCCATCCCCAGTAGATTGTCCCTTCTCCATTGAAAAATTCCTTCATGGGTAGAGTTTTGCAAATGTATTTATTAGGCACTAAGTGATTTTTCGAAATAACTCTGCTTAACTTAGTCCCTAGGCTTAATCTGATAGAGCCAGCTCACAGTCCCTTGTCTTAATATACTAAGAGTAAGAAATAGAGATAACAGGAAATAGATAAGCAGAGCCTCCTTGCATATTTTTTTCTCGTATATATAGGTCTTCATTAAAGAGTGGCTATGCATCTGTATGAGTGTAATCACTATAAACCATAATACCTCCCTCCACCAAACCAATCCTTTCTTGATTATTTTCTTTGGAAAATTCCCTTTACAGGTCTGCGCGATTAGGGGAAACCGGATTAGTCATCCTCTTCCCACCTCCCCCCCCCAAAGCCTGAGAATATTTTAATCCTACACTTTAAAAGACCTAGTGCCATATTTGCCTTCCATTTCAGCTGTTCACTGCCTGAAGTGTGTTCACCTGATAGTGAGTTTGTATCTGCTTTTATATGTCCTATGATATTATATAGGTCCAGCGTAACTGCCTCTTTATCTGCTTTGATTTTACAATTCTCTCACTGTTAAAATATAATTTTTGAGCCTCTAACTCTGACCTCAGCATCACAACTTCACTGCATGTTTATACTGCTTACAGCTGATGTTAATGCCATACATTCTTTTATATATTACAATTGATGTTAATGCCACACATTTCACTATGTGTTAGAATTTATGTTAATGATGAACATTTTTATATGTTATATGATTACTTACTGCTTAATCCACTGTTAAGACACTTTCATTCAGAAAAGAAGAACATAAAATATTTTACTAATTGATCTTATGGTCAAGGTAGAGAATTAGAAAATATGCCAAGTATGTGCCCTAGACTTTATGTTTAATACAGAAAAGTAGAATAGGTATGACCCTAGCCCTGAGTAGCATACTGCCATCACCCAGAATGATACAGCAGTACAAGGACAGAATGATTGACTTCAACAATTGGCTAAGCTTCTGGTGTCATTCTAAGGGGATCCAGTATCTGTCTCCCTGGGACGATGATCGACAGACCACGATGCTTTGCCAGAGATGGCCTGCACCTGTCACCCTTGGGATTCCGGATACTGGCTAAGGCTTTTGCCACCCCTATAGTGCCTTTTTTAGGCAAGGTTCAAATGACAACTTCACCACCGTAACAGGTACAAGCAAGCAAAATCTGAGGGTAATGCTACTTAATGCTAGAGGTCTAAACCTCAAAATGCACTCACTCGAGGCACTCCTTAAAATGGAGAGCATCGACATCTGTGCAGTGTCAGAGACCTGGTTCAAGGCTCCAGAGAGCACCCCCGCATTACCAGGCTATAACTCATACCACACCTTTCGGCCACCTAACCTGGTCCGAAACACTAAAGGTGGAGGCGTGTCCATATTCATTAAGGATATCCACACCTCCAAGCTAGTTGCTCAGCATAATGCATCTGAGATTATCCAAGTGCAACTAACTCTGGACAAGACCTCAATCCAAATTGTAGTGTGCTACAGATCCCCCACCATGCCCCAGGATTCCCACTCCTCATTTCTTGATACACTAGAAAATATTAGGGTACAACCCAACACCCTAATAATGGGCGATTTCAACTATCCCACCATTAACTGCGAAAACTACTCATGTACCAACTCTTTTACTCAACATTTTCTGAAATTCATAAATTCAAATGCCTTGGATCAACTTATCCACACCCCCACCAGGGGCAGCAATATCCTAGACCTGTTCATTACCAACATGGGTGACCGGTGTTCCACACCAAAGGTTAATCCTTGTTGGGCAGATCTGACCACAATCTAGTCACCCAAGACATTCACATCCCGCCCCCACCCCCCATTAGGGAAACTGCTGTAAAAAATTTCTCCAAAGCCAACTTCATGCTTCTTAAGACAGAAGTGGCATATTACATGACACCCATGCAGATGGACAATAGAGGTACGACTGCTGAATCCTACACAATTGTACTTTATAAGCACTTACAAGAGTGCATGGATCATGCTATCCCTAACAGAACCAAGATGCTATCCTCCAAAAAAAATGAAGCCAATCTGGTGGTCCTCTGCCATAAACAAACTCTACAACAGAAGAAAGAAACTGTTGCAAAAAAGAGTATAATCCCATGATTGGAGGAAATCCCTGGTCAGCCTCAGTAAGAAGCTGAGATCCCTCATGAAATCCTCCAAAGCTAGTTACAAAAACAAAAACCCCACTGATTTTAAAGACAACCACAAAGTATTCTATAGCTATGTCAAGAATCTCAATGGCAATACTCAGATCTGCTCTGAGTTACAGCACAATGGCACTAAATATACAGAACCAACTGATATTGCCAACATCCTGGCAGATAGATTCAGTGCTAACTTTACCCCCTCTCACCCCCTAAAGGGCTCATCTCTATACCAGAAGAATGCAAAGTTCCTGTAATCATGGCTGCACAGGTAAAATCCACACTCTCCAAAGCCAAGAACACAGCATCCATGGGACCTGACAACATCCCAGGCTGCGTTCTACATGGGCAGCAGAACAAACTGACACCCCACCTAAGTACCATGTTCAATCATAGCCTCACCTCAGGCTTTGTGCCCACTGAATGGCGCACAGTGATGGTTATCCCACTCCACAAAGGGGGATCCACCACGGACCCCAGGAACTACCACCCCATTAGCTTGACGAGCCTGGTATGCAAGGCCATGGAGCGTATCATCACGGAACTTATAAACAAAGACATTGGTAATCTCCAAACGCTGGACCCCACCCAGTTCGGGTTTGTAAAAGGCAGATCATGTCTCCTAAACCTAAAAGACTTCTTTGAAGCAGTCAACAAAGCCGTAGACGAGGGTAAGGTGGTTCACACAGTCTATCTAGATCTCGCCAAGGCTTTTGACACCCTCTTCCACTTTGGAATTTTAGATAAACTCACTAAACTAGGTATAAATCCCTATGTCACAAGATGGGTTGCCAACTGGCTCACTGACAGAACCCACACTGTGAAAGTAGCAGACTCCAAATCCGACTTCAGACCAGTGACAAGTGAAGTACCACAAGGTTCAGTCCTGGGTCCCCTCCTGTTTGGTATCTACTTCTCTGAAGTACAGGCTAACACAGAAGGTCTTTGGCTAACGAAGTTCGCAGATGACTGCAAACTAGGAGCCATAATCGAAACTCCTAATGATGTGGACATCCTACAAAAGGGCCTCACTGAGACAGATGCCAGGTGTCAAAACCATGGCCTCAAGCTTAATGCCAAAAAGTGCATTGTCATCCCCTTTGGTAAAAACTCTGTACTCATGAACTACCACATAGACGGTAGTAAACTTAACACCGAAAGTGTGATAAGAGACCTTGGGACACAGGTGGACAGTAGTACCTCCTTTGATAATCACATCACCACAGTACTCAGGAAATCCTTCTACATGGCACACCTCATCACAAAAGGTTTCTCATCCAGGAAAAAAGAGGTCATTGTTCTACTCGTCACTCATTAGACCCATTATAGAGTACAATGCCCCTTTTGGTATGTACCTCACAAGACATCTACAACAACTGGAAAGGCAGCAGAAATACCTCACAAAGAGGATTACTGGCCTGAAACAGATGCCCTATGCAGACTGTCTCAAAAATCTCCAGCTTTACTCTATCGCATATTACCTGCTCAGAGGTGATCTCTGCCTAACATACAAAGCTATGTCAAACCCAGAGCTGTTGGATATGCTCCACTTAAAGAAATCCCAATCTCTCCAAGCTACATGCTCTAGGGACCTAAACCTTGTCACCACAATAAACAGAACATGCTGGAGGGATAGATTCCTGTCCCAGAGACTTGCCATACTCTGGAACAAACTACCTATCTATATCAAACAAAGCTCCTCATTAGCACTTTTTCAAGAAAAATCCTGATGATTGGATGGGAAATAGGAAATTCATCCCGGGGATCACTTCTGTGGCTCTGCTCAACAGTGGCACAGGAAAATAATTTTCCTGGGTGGCGAAAGCCAGGGTACCTTTTTAGCTATTCTTATATAGGCCCTAGGGCCAATAGCCTAGTACCTATATATGAACCTCTGAACCTATATAATCACTATGTGCTCTAGATAGTCTGTGATGTTGTCTGTTGTCTGTAAGTTTATCATCTTTACTCTGGGTACCCACCCCATCCTCTGAAAGTGCAGACACTACCATAGCACCCCAAAAATAATTAATTGAATCTTGGGTGCCCAGAAAAGAGCATTTACAATACATTTATAATAAGAAATGTAGGTGCATATATTTTTAAGGTGTTCCTGAGTTTGGTACTGTTTGTAACTTTACTACTGTAAGGGTGTACACTTCCTGTGATGACAGCTGAACCCCCATCCCATCCCCAGTAGATCACCCCTCCTCCTTTGCCTGTTCCTTCATGGGTGGAGTTTCCAAATGTATTTATTAGACACTACGTGATTTTTGAAATAACTCTGCTTAACCTAGTCCCTAAGCTTAATCTGATAGAGTCATCTCACATTCCCTTGTCTTAATATCCTAAAAGTCAGACATAGAGATAATTGGAAAGAGATAAGCAGAGCCTCCTTGCATATTTTTTCTAGTATATACAGGTCTTCCTTATAAGGCTTATGGCTAGGCATCTGCATGAGTGTATTCACTATAAACTACAATACCTACCTCCACCAAACAAATCCTTTCTTGATTGTTTTCTTTGGAAAATTCCCTTCATGGGTCCAACCTGCTCCATTCGCTCTTGCTATGATCAGGCTCATGACGCTCCCCTACCCTACCCCATTCCTACCCACCCCCATATACTCTAGACATATACTTTGTCAATTTAGACCACTCCCTATAGCCACTCCCAACTTCTTCTCAAACCTACCTATCACCTCTCACTTCCTCTTCACACAGGAACTCCTCTTAAACATACACTTAACCACAAACATCTTAAACATGATCTTACCCCAACTCCCTCACCTCCTGCCTTTACTATATCATTCAACATGATACATCTGCTGCTCACTATAACTCTGCTGTATATTCTCTCCATATCTACCTCCTATGATCACATCCTTAAAAACAATTACACTGCCCCTACACTTCCCTACTCACAAACTCACCTCTCAACCACTCAAACAGTCCTTATTGCCCCTGCACTATTTAACCTCAATGACACACATCTACACAAAATAAAATTATATCAACAGCCTACTCTATCACCCAAAACAAAGCCAAAACATTATTTAAACAACCTCAACTATTCATTACTTAAACTGACTATACTACATTTACTACTCTAAAGTAATATACTTCCCAACCCAGGACCAAATACAAACTTCTCTTTTCCCACCCATCCCTCACCCCCCCCCCCATCTCCTCCACAATTCCATCTTCTCAGATGTATTCCTCCTCAGCTACCAAAAACTTACCTATACAATCTCTCAACATTCAAAGTATCCTAAACAAAGTGACTGAACTACACTCCTGGATGTCACTCCACACACTCGACATTCTCACCTTCTTTGAAATCTGGCTTAAACCCCACATCTCTGACAGTGAAATATTACTCCTGGCTATAATATCTTCCACCAGGGTAGACTTAAGAAAAAAGGGGGAGGTGTAGCTATCTTGTACTCCAATAAACTCTCCCTATACCCTCTATCAATCACACCTCCCAATCTTGACCCTGCAGAAGTCCTGTTAGTAGACTGCAAACTAAACAATCATAAAAAGATTGCCATTACTGCCATATATATTCCTCCAGGAAATAATATCACTGTGCTTGAATTCTTTCTTTCCTGGCTCACACAAACTATCTCCTATAAAACTATCATATTAGGGAATGTTAAAATTGTTTGGAATTTTCTAACCTCTGACTCTCCAAACACCTGCATTAACCTCTGTGGCTTCAGCCAGCTAATCACATCTCCTGCTTGTCTGAATAAAGAAAGAAACTAATACCAGCTCTACGCTTTACTGGATACCCACCTCCAACCTTGTCCTCAACCATAACCCTTCTACCCTGCCTGATGCCCTAAGTGACCACCTTCCAACTTTTATACATAGACACTCACCTAAGTTGTACAAATCCCATCAATATTAAAGACTAACGCAAATTATCAAACTTCAACCCAGACACCTTTAGGAATATACTGCCTCTATCAACTGGTCCTTCCTCCATGACGTCACTTTTAAGCATCTTCCTAAACACTCTCAACTCCCAAGCTCCCATTAGCAAAATCAGAATAAAATCCAACTATGCTCCTTGGACAACTCAAGACACTCACTCCCTAATGAATAAGAGAGATAATGCCCAGAAAAAACTGGATAAAAAACAAAACCTCCTCCAGTCTACAATGTTACTGAGAACTCTGCAATTTAACCAAAAACAAGTTAACCTTGACAAAAGAAATTTCTTCCTAAAGCCACAAAACAATCCCCACTCCAACCCCCAAAAATTCTGGAATACAATTAATAAGCTTCTACAGGCAGGTAAGCCCTCCATACCTACTCCCTTCCCCAGTACTTCTGCCTTAGACAATGCTACTCTTTTTAACTCCTTATTCATAGATTCCATTCAGATGTTAACTAAAAAGACACAACTACCTATCCCACAATTACCTCCTCTCTGTCCACTTCTTAGTAAACTCAAATCAGGCTGCCCCTCTGTCAATGACTTACCTCCTATTCTTCTTAAAATAGCTGCAAAATCCATTCCATATCCCATCTCCATTTTAATAAATAGATCTATCTAAGAAGCCATAGTTCCTGATATCTGGAAGAAATTTTATGCAATACCCTTACACAAAGAAGGTAAATCCACTGGCCCTTCCAATTTCCGGTCTATAGCTATACTCTCTCCCCTATCAACAATTCTTGAAAAGTGCATTCATACATAGCTCTTAGATCATCTCTTGCAAGAAAATCTCCTAACCCCTACACAACATGGCTTTCACACTAACCCCGGTACTTACACAGCACTATTATCTTTCACACAGACAATCTCTAGACTTTGGGACAACAATAAGTCAGTCTCCTGTCTGTTCCTTGACCTCTCTAAGGCCTGTGATACTGTTTCTCCCAAATTACTTCTGTCTAAATTATGCAACCTGTATCTCTCCAACACGTCTCTTTCCTGGTTCACTAGCTACCTCTACAACAGATTTCAGTCTGTAAAGTCGCAGTCAGCACTTCCCCCCTTCCTTGTGGTCCAAGTCGGAGTTCCCTAAGGCTCCATTCTAGGACCCCTTCTATTTAACATTTTTACTAGCTACTTCTACACTTTCTGTTCTCATTCTTTTCTAACACAAAATGCTGATGACTCCACAATAATTTCCTCTTCTGATAACCTCCCCCACCTCCTCATCCTTACCCAAGAATCCCTCTACTCAGTCGAA